>NC_092814.1:31852500-32045000 GCF_023375885.2 Dermacentor andersoni | reverse complement strand
CTCTCACGTGTGCTCTGATCATATAACTCTAGGATATTTCGGCGCTATTGCATAATCTTACCAGATGTTGCTGGCTGTCCATCAAAAGTACTATTGGATAAGATGCGTGCACATGTGCTAGGTTTCGCTCAGTCTAACGGCAGCAGATTACTTTATTAGGTGCACGATTCTACGGCAGGCTCTAAAGGCTACGTAAAGGCGTCGCCCATTACTTGGAAACCTCCGGACTCGCAAAGAGACGCTTGAGTAGCTCGGACGTCGCAGGCGCTCGAGGGCCAAATGCTTCGCTCGAGCGATCTGTCGGCAGCATATCCGGTCATCGCGGCGTAAGGCCGACATTCCCCGCAAGTGCGCTTGCAACGAAAGCGTCAGGCGCCTTCATATATATATATAGTTGTGGCTGAGGAAATAATGCTGGTCCCGGTAGTAAAATGAAGAAAAAGAGAGTACGACTTACGTCGTACTCTCCTTTTTTTTCACATATATATATATATATATATATATATATATATATATATATATATATATATATATATATATATATATATATATGTATATATAGCTGCGCAGTTGATGACAAGTACGTCCTGGTCGCGGACAAGGACGAATTTTTTCTCAACTGCGACGCTTCCTTTCTGACTCACCGGTATAGGTTTCTTTTGTAGCTTCGAGCCACATTAGGGTGGATAAAAATTTCCCCCTTCATGAAACTTCCTCCACCTTGCGATTCCCTCAAAACTGATTCGTCTTAAAATATTAATACTTATAAACATTAATAAATATTAAACATATCGCCGCAGTTTAAGCGCACGTCGGAGCGTGCACATTACGTAATCACATGCAATGTATGCAGAGAATTACATGACAGGCAAGGAGGAGAGAGAGAGGGGGGGGAGTAGGAAAGGCAGGGAGGTTAACCAGACGCGCGTCCGGTTTGCAACCGTGCACTGGGGGAGGAATTTGCTTGCTGCAGGCGTGCCAAAGCCTTGTAAAAGAAAGTTGCCGAGCTGCAATAGCCATTGTGCAATGAGTTGAACATTCATGTTCA
Source organism: Dermacentor andersoni (assembly GCF_023375885.2). NCBI lineage: Eukaryota > Metazoa > Arthropoda > Arachnida > Ixodida > Ixodidae > Dermacentor > Dermacentor andersoni. Next base: position 32,043,952 of record NC_092814.1, on the reverse strand, counting down.
GGCTGAAGGTTCCCATTCAGGAAAACCTTGAAATAGGTTTCGTGACAGTTCACACTGCACATAAAAGCCCGCCGACCTCTAACGCCACCACAAACGACGAATCAGAGTTGCGCATTTAGAGCGAAAGGCGCCAAGTGTCAATGTTGACAGCATTGCAAAGTTTCTCGCCTGTTGGCACAGACGCAGGTCATCGGGAACTCACCGGTGCCATAGTTGCGGGCGCCGCCATGACCGGCACTGACAGCGAACGGCCGAGCCCTACGTCCCGGGGCCCGGTGCCTCCGCCGCAGCTGCTTGTGGTGAGCCCGATGCATGTGGTAACGCTGACGGCCCGCCGGTCCTGGGGCGTGCGCATGGCCCAGCGGCTGCACACCATCTCTCAACGATGGTTCGCGCACGTGCTCCTGATAGTCCTGCTGGCCGCATATGCAGCGCTGGGGGCGTTCGCATTCCGCTGCCTCGAAGGCCCGTACGAGGCTCGCGCAAAAGCGGGCCTCCACCAGGTGAGCTCGTGTAAAGGACGCGATTCCGTCTACGAAACGCGTTTTTCACTCTAACTAGGCTAAGATTTATTTATTTATTTATTTATTTATTTATTTATTTATTTATTTATTTGGAAGGGAGGGAGGGAGCGATGTCTCGCAGGCAAACGGGGCTGACAAGCAGTGCGTGCTGTGGTATTATTCACAGCATCTGTCACTATCCGTTTGAATTGCGCAAAGGCACTCTGTTTCTGCGAATGTATCTGCGACCAATATGAGAATTCCAGTGCTTTAGTTTTGGTGGCCTATATTATAATATTATTGCCCTTGTTCTTCTGTTCGTTATCGCTTTTATTTTTTAGTAGGAGAGAGGGAATCTTCACGTATTACCGTATAGGCTCATGTAAGGGCCTCACCCGTATGAGGGACGCACCCCCAACTTGGAAGCTCAATATTCTGGCAAAAAAAAAAAAATCCATCGGAGAAGCAGTCACGTTCGGCGACCTTCCTCCAGCTCACGGGCTTCTGCAGAACTGATTTGAAATGTTCAGTGTCCCAATTCCTCGAGTTGTCGATCAATTCGCCCTCGCTCTGCGTTCGGCTAGCCTCTTGGTTAGCTCAAATGGTAGAGCGACCGCCTCGGAAAGGCGTTGGTCCCGGGTTTGATTCCCGGACCACGACAAATTTTTCTCCAGCTGCGAGGTTTTCTTACGGAGGAACCTGTATGAGTTGCCTTTGTAGCTTCGTGCTACAATTTGGGTGAACGCCAATTTTTCCGTTTCAAGTCATTATTCATGGGTGGGAGTTGAGTCAACCACAAGGTTACGAGAATAATTATAGTAAACAGGAGCTAGAATAACTAGGAAATACAAAAGACAACTGCAAGTATGTCCGTTGATATCAACGCCGTAGAAAAATAAAGAAACACCGCCCCTTCCAGCCCGTGAGGATAGTCGAACAGCGAAGCTGTGTTAGTTGCACCGAGTGTTACACCATGCAAGTCAAACTTCGCAAGCAGTCTATATTGTAGATCTTTTGTTTCACCGTTCTTTCACATCAATTTCGCTTTTGCGTGATTCGCGTAGTGAGTATGCTTTAGGAGCTTTTTTTTTTGCAATTGTTCTTTTTCTTTTTTTTTTTTTCTTTTTTTTTTGCGCGTGACACAGGCCCTCCGACGACGAGCCCGTTCACGGGCCAAGTCTCGCTCACGCTCGCGGTAGGCAGATTCTTCCTCAGCATTACGCACTACTCGTGGTCTTCCCATAGTTGTAGCGGGCATGTAATGTGCGGAACCACTACTCCAAAGCTCCGTATATTGAGCGCAAGGCCCACCACTGGAGATGCGGGTGCTGCAATCGTTTTGACGATTGGCTGGATTGGTTTGATGATTGACGTGGCTGCCGGCCCTTGCTGGCGCAAGAAGTGCCGGCAGCCACGCGCTCCTAGTACCGCGTTTCAATCGCTGCGCACTGTTCGTTGACCGCAAACCGCCAGCATAATATTTGTTTCTTTTCCGGCAGGGTGGAATCAATCGTCGGTAAACATACTGCCGAGCTGGCTCGATCGCCTCGAGATGCACTGTGTGACAACTGTATAAGATTCGCGTATAAGATAGCATTCTCATAGGGAGAAAGAGGTCACTCCAACCCATTTTCTCCTGTCGCTAGGTCACGTGGCCCTTTTTATCGATGTCTGACAACGTCGCCACAGAGTCGGCATAAACAGCTTCGCTGTAAAAAAAAAAAAAGAACAAGAAAATGAATACGGCCATAGAAACTACTCGCATGTGAAGAAACAAACTTGCAAAGCAAACGTATCATTCTCAATTGCAAAAAGCTTAATATTCAATTGAGGCTTTTGGGCTAGCCGCACTGACCCCCGTATTCAGAAATGCAACTTAAGTTGAAGCCCATGCTTGACTTGATCTAAGTGACGCCTATCGTGAACACGCCGAAGGAAACGAAGTGAGCACCTTTGGGCACGTAAACGCCAGGCGTCATCTATATCAAGTCAAGCATGGGTTTCGAGTTCATTTGCATTTCTGAATACGGGGGTCAGACTCCCAATTCATACTTTATCCCTGCGATTCCCAGACACAGCTCCACATCATGAAAAATTCGAACAACTTGGTCACCTTGATAAGTAAAAAAAAATAAAAAATAAATGAAGCGCTATTTTAGTGTAGCTTAATGAGCACAGTAAATAATTGGCTATGGAAATAGGCTTGTTGAACTATCCATAGCTAACTCTATTCGGCGTATCGAAAACGCTGCTACAGGCTATGAGTTTAGTAGCCCGCGCTTAAATCAGAATTTTGAGGCATACGCTGTGCACTATACGCTGGGGCTTACAACATATACACCGGTCATTTACAGCGTCATCTTGACGAACTGTGGGCGAACACCGTAACAATCCTTCTTAGCCAGTTCATCTGTCTCCTTTGATGCTCCCCGTCGTGCGCAGCACTCAAAGGCTCCGAACAACGGCGTAACTTAGCCTTGGTCCAGGTGCGTCGGCTGCTCGTGGAGGAGCTACGCCGGAGCTGCGGGATGGCTGACGAGTTCCGGTGGCGGCGGCTGGCACAGCGGCGCCTGCAAGAGTACGAGGCGCAGATGCGCGCTCTCTGCCAGGCCGGCGTCACGACGGACGCCGAGCGTCAGCTTTGGACATTCTGGGGAGCCATGTTCTACTGCGGAACCGTCTTCACCACCATCGGTGAGCGGCGCGCGTCGGTGGGAGGTCGCCATTCACAGTTGGTTGCCACCCGTGTATAGCTGCGTATAGAATAATAGTAACCGAGGAAACAAACAACCAATCTGGCCGTGCGCGATCATCTCCCGCTACAAATGGACGCAGCCGCAGGCATCACGGTCATCGTCATCGGAGTCGAGGAACGTGTATACTCGCGGACAACTTTCTGTGGGTGGCAATGAAACCAAAGCTACGGAGGCAAAGCGCGCTCAATAGAGAGCGCTTCTTAAAAGAGTCCCGTGTTTTGATGCACCTTAGTTTAAGCTCGGGAAGAGGAAACATTCACACCTTATTAACAGCAGTTAAATAGGATAAAACACCCCACTCAATGTAAAAGCTTAGTTATTTTGCGGCTTTTCCTCTCCGCGTCCGGGCAAACGCGATATACAGTTGCACGTGGGGAGAGAGAGGGAGAGAGAGAGAATAAACATTTTTATTAGGTAAATGCGGCTTTCTAGAGGCGTCCTCATTACAGAATGCCTTGAGCTCGAGCCGCATCCTGGGTCCTCGCAATCAGCCCGTTGCTGATCCTCGAGGTCGGAGGTGGCCAAGGCTCTCTCCCAAAGCTCGTTGGTGGTAGGTGCGTCGATTCAGCGTCTGTTCCGAGCAACCAAAAGCACTGTCAAACGCTGGCGGATTGCTTGGCGCGGTAACACATGTGCAGAAGCTCCGCCCTCGTAGCTTTCCCTTGATTGCCACAGAAAGTTGTTCGCGAGTGTAGAGGACTCGGAAACAGTCTATCATGCTCCAGCCGCGGTCATTCGATAGTATATAGCTAGCGCGGCTCTTTCCAGAACATTTAACCGCCTTTATGCGTCAGCTTGGGTCTTTTCCTGTTCTGTTTTGGTGATGACCACGAGGATCAGCATTTTCAGCTGTGTGAGTTCACGCCCTCTAAATAGTTATCGCCCACTACGCCTTTTATCAAGTAGCCTACATTCTTTAAAAAGTTTGCAACGTTTGGGGCCTGTCCAAAACGATAATCGTCATCTGTCTTGCCCGCATTTCCTTTCTTCAACGCTGCGAGACCGGTACTTCCAGCTCACGAACGGCATGCGCGTTATCATCGTGACATAGCATTCTGGACAGGAAAGTAGAGAGCACTGAGTTTTCAAGAAAGGAAACGCAAGCATGGCAGATGACGACTATCGTTGTGGGACAAGATGTGCCCCAAAGGGTGCAAACCTTTTTAAGAGTCTACAAGCGAGCTGCGCGAATTCTTCGGAGCGTCCGCACATGTGACGGGCAACTTACAAAACTGAAAATCTAAGTCGCACGCTTGTCGTAAAATTGAACCACGGATTTTCTGGAGCGCTGTATTCAGCTGGCACACCATCGCCAGATTCACGAAAGCTCGCGCCCTGCGTTTGCCGCGCCTCGCGAGGAGCGGCGCATTGAACCTGCAAGACGCGCGTCTTGGCTCACTATTTTCGCATTAGAAGACATCGTTTCGAAGTTTTACGAGGCAGCCAGAGCAAGAGCCCAGCCAATCGGGCCAAACTCCGACGCGGCCTATTCAAATACATTCAAAACGCATAAACGCTTTTCTGAGATAACCCCTGGACCAATTTTCATGAAATGTGTTGCACTTGAGAGAGAAAGTAAAATTCTAGTCACCGTTGGAAGCGGAATTTCGATTTAGGGCGTGCATTTTGTTAAAAAGGTTTTTCATAAATTCGAAAGTTTGAAAATAATAGAAGCCCGAAGTTTAGAAATTAATAGCTGTGCATCAAGAACAGATATTATGGTTCTGTAAACGGCAGCCGTTAGACCATTGAAAGCGGACAAATTCGATACGTCATTTTATATCTTACGTGAATTTGTTACGTTGTGTACAAGGGTTCTGCCAAAGCTGTATTTCCATGTTACTAAATTTCTTGAGATTCATATTTACCGCATAAATTTCGTCCGCTTTAGATGTACTATTAGATACAATTCACATAATTGTGATATCATTTTTCATTGGTGAGTTACAGAGTAGTAAACTTGATAGTTTGGTTTTCTGAAATTTTTCGATTTTGGCCAATTTTTAATAAAAGATTGATGACCTACATAAAAAATTCGAAACCAACAGTCACTAGATTTTAAGTTCTTTTAAATGCAACAAGCCTCGCCAAATTTGGTGCAGTGGTTACCAAGAAAAACCAATTCTCCTTTTACATGTGTTTAGATGGGAGCAACCGAGCAAAAGCTTCCTGTCATCCTTGGCGTGAGGGGAGTATTAGCGGCGAGAATTTGGAGTGGCGCCCTCTCGCGAGTGACGTCACGGCCAGGACGCCGCTCGCTCCGGCTCGCTCGGCTGCCGTGCGCGCTCGTTCCCTTCGTGCACGCTTGGGGTATTGGCGGCTCGTGCCGTACTTACAGAGAAATATTTCGGTTTATTTCTGCTGCCATGCCTGAACCGCAGTTTCTTCTTCAAAACAGCGTGAATCGGAAAAATTTGCGACTTGGATATTGCAAGCTATGTACCGCTGAAGGGGTCTACTGTTCCTGCGATGCATATATGCGCTCTGTCTGTCTATAAATGTTGCTTAAATAGAATGTCTGCAAGCTCAGCACGCGAAGTTATGTATGATGCTCCTCTAAACGCTTAAAATTCTCTTAGTACTTAGTTATGACAGACATCGCATTTTACATGGACGGAAACCTTGATATTTGGTGTCAACATTATAAAATCGTGTTAGAAGGAAGCTTTCATCATGATTCTTATTACTCTGGTGAGTTTTAGTCAAATGTGGCAACTGTATAAGGCCTAACAGGAAGATTTAGGCGCGCATTTTTTGTGAAAGGGTTTGGTACTATTTTCACCGTTCTCTGAAACAGGCACCCAGAAACGCATTGACTGTTAGTAGCAAACCGGAGACTCCTATCTGGTTAACCTCCCTGCCTTTCCTCTTCATTCTCTCTCTCTCTCTCTGTTAGTACGACGGCGCATGATGTATTGTGTATGTATATATATATATATATATATATATATATATATATATATATATATATATATATATATATATATATATATATATATATACTTAACGAATACCATAACAGCAATCACATGAAAGAAAATTTCGTGGTTAAGATCGAGAACCAATCAACTGCAAGCGATGAAGTGTGTCATAATAGCCCTCGTGCTCTAGTGCCTCGATGGCACTCGAGGCACTACAGCGCAGCTTAGGCTACCTTGAAATGGAAAATTCAAACACATTCTGCCTCACCATGTCTCGATCCTGCGTTGTTTAATTACACAAACTGAAAACTATTCGCTTCGTACGTACGTACAAGAAAACCTGGCATACCCGCCTCATAAAGAAGACACCACACACCTCACACGAATTTACTTGACTTTTGACCTCCACTGGGGAACAATGATATATTCAATATGTGCCACACTACTAATGAATGAGGCTTCGGCTTCTTGCTGGCTGCAGCGAAACGGTACAAAAACATATTTCGCTCAAATATTTGGCCCGAGCAACCTGTGTCAGTTCTCCAAAGTGGTTCATCATGTCTATTTCTCAAGCAAGAAGCACCAGTAAATTGCTCAGTTGAGCATAACGTGTAGCATATGGAAAGGGAATAAATATTGGTACATTCCTTTCCGTGTGCTGCAAAGAGCTGTAAGCCTTAGTCAGCTTTGCTTCAAATTACCCCCACTTAAGTTTAACCGGTGCACAACGGCCTTTTGAGAAGCATTTAAGAACGCAAGTGGTGCTGGCAGAATCTAAACTGCAGTGTTAGTTAAAGGGACACTAAAGCGAAACAATAAATCAGTTTAGACTAATGGAGCATTGCTTGAGAACCCTGCGGACAGTCATTTCAAAAAGATAGTTTGATTATTAGATGAGAAAACGAAGGTCCAAGTATCAGTATTTAAATTTCGCGCCGAAACCCCAGCGCCGGTACGTCAGCGTGACGTCAGGGATTCCAAAGTATGTTTTCGCTTTTGGGTCGCGTTGGCTGAATAAGGGTTCCCGAAAATTACTATATTTAATATTTGGTTCCTTTAGAACACAATGTAGTCAATCTGTACCGCTATATATAATTAGTAGGCCCTAGAAGGTGCCATCAAAATCCAAGACGTCACTGCCCCTAGGTGCGGGAACTCAAGTAGGGGTCGCCACCCGTATTTGGTTCTTGCGCTTTTTCTGGCTTACCATACGTCTTATCGTTGCAAGAGTGGTGTTTTTGGTGTTGTAGAACGGTAATTTACTGATGCAGAAGAAATCATTTTTCACTTTAGTGTCCCTTTAAGTCCTCGTGTTACTGTCCAGCGTTTCTGTGAAGAAATAGAACCATTCGATATTATCCCATGGACTACTCGTCGTCAGCAAACATGTTTTAGTGGGTTAAAATCAAGATAAATATTGTAAAAGTCATATATAGCCAGCGTTTGATTGTGACAAGCATGTTGCACCATGGTGGGTATGGAATACTAACTGGATTCTTATGTGCTGTGCTTTTGCGTCCATGTTTTTATTATTCACGAGAGCTGCCGCTGCAAAGTGTAGATCCGCGCATTAAAAACCCGTAATGGCTGGCCTAAGCTCCCTGGAGTGGCACTAATAAATTATGGAGTTTTACGTGCCAAATCAATTTTCTGATTATGAGGCACGCCGTAGTGGAGGGCTCCAGAAATTTTGACCACCTGGGGTTATTTAGCGTGCACCTAAATCTAAGTATACGGGTGTTTTAGTATCTCACCTCCATTGAAATGCGGCCGCCGTGGCTTGGATTCGATCCCGCGAACTCGTGCTCAGCAGCCCAACACCATAGCCACTGAGCAACCACGGCGGGTGAGTGGCACTATAGCGTTGCCTTTGAGAAATATATTGTTCTCTAGGAAATAAGCTCCTTGATTACATTTTTACGAACGCAGACTTCGTAAAAGATATATTTGAGAGGCCCGTCATAAGTATACAAGCATAGAGAACGACAGCGAACAAACTGAAACACTGCAGAAGGCGCCCGGGCACCGCCCGAAACGCAGCAGACGACAGGCGCGAGCCCGTGCGCTGACGTCACGCGAGCGCCGCTCGCAGCGCCCCTCTAGGTCGTTCTCGGGGCTAATAGAAGCAGCGTCGAACTTTGGGCTGCCCTACCTTCGGGATCGCCACACATTTTTAGGCTGCACTATCTTCACCCGCCGTGGTTGCTCAGTGGCTATGGTGTTGGGCTGCTGAGCACGAGGTCGCGGGATCGAATCCCGGCCACGGCGGCCGCATTTCGATAGGGGCGAAATGCGAAAACACCCATGTACTTAGATTTAGGTGCACGTTAAAGAACCTCAGGTGGTCGAAATTTCCGGAGTCCTCCACTACGGCGTGCCTCATAATCAGAAAGTGGTTTTGGCACGTAAAACCCCATAATTAAATTAAATTAATTATTGCACTATCTTCGGTATCGGTCCGCGAAATAGACTAGAAACACACAAACCCGATACGGAAAAGTGTAGATAATTCGCTAAGAAAAACATTGACTTTAACAAATGTTACATACACATGCGCGCCAAAGCGCAAAAAAAATGAAGTCATCTGATACACGCACGTTGTCCTGTCTGCACTGCTAACGCTTGTCAGAACGAGTTCGCAGGCTGCAGCACGCCGAGTGCATGCCCGATGGCGAGCGGCGTAGAAGGAACTATCGGGGTTGTTACACTCTATCAGACTGAGCGACGGCGCTATGACAAAAACGCACTGGGCACCGATAGTTCAGCACAATGCGTTGGCGGGCTAGTTGGTGCGAATCCATGAATACTTTGTTTAGCGCAAAACGATAGAGACAAGAAAGACGACAGGACAAGGCGCTACTCTCAACTGACATCATTTTATTGCGTCACTCCTTTATAGACCGCTCAAACCAGAGGAACATGCGCAGTGAGCACCATGCGGTGGAGCCACCAACATCCGATCCCAAGAGCGCACTCATGCGACAGAATCCAAAAAACCAAATTCAGCGCTGTACAAAGTTAAGGAAGGCACACTAATGCACTGTGACCCCAAAGACTGAATGAAAAAAGCTTCCGATAACTCTCGGGCGGTGGTGTCACGGCTCTTTTTCAAAATCGTGGTATCACGAAACATGGGTTTGCACTTGCAAGTTTTACAATGCTGAGCCAAATGGGAACCTGTGCCTGTTGGTATGGATCGCTCATGTTCTCTAAGGCGCTCGTTAACACAGCGGCCTGACTGCCCTACATACACTTTGCCACATGACAAGGGAATCTTATAAACCACACCGACTCTGCAATCTACAAACTTCACGTGGTTCTTTTCACAATCAGGTTTTTTACTTGTTTTAGAAATACGGCTGCACAACATTGACAGTTTCTGAGGAGCGGAAAACACTACCGGAATTTGATATCTAGTGGCGACATTCTTTAGATTGTGAGCCACTCTGTGGCAATACGGCACAACTTCAAGCCTCTTCTTTTGTATGATGCGGTTACTTTTGTGCCGCTTCCCTTTCAGTTTCTGAAGCAATACCTCCGAGACTGACGTCACCACCACACTTGGGTAACCAGCAGCCTGCAGCCTATTTAACTGAGCAATGAAACTCATTTTCGCAGAGTGATGACAAGATTTCATTAAGGAAGATTCTAAACACATCAAAGCAATGGCGCGTTTCACAGTCTTTGAGTGCGCAGACGCGTAAGGTAAAAGTTCCTTACGTGCACGTGGCGAATACATCCAACAGGCGTGGCCTGTTTGTAAGGAAAGCTGCAAATCTAAAAACTGTAGTTTTCCGTCCCTAGATAGCTCATGTGTGAAAGTTAATCCTTTGCCATTGTCATTGAACAGAGTTAAAATATCAGCTACCGTCACGGAGCAGTCATTGTTAGTCTGTTTCATCACAACAAGAAAATCGTCAACATATCTAAAAATTTGAACTGAGTCATTGTTTAAGGCACTCTTAAGAGCGCGGTCGACAAACGATAAAAAGATATTACAAAGAGCAGGCGCCACACATGAACCAATACACACACCATTTTTCTGGATAAAAAGGTTGTTTTCGAACCGGATAAAAGTTGCACTTAAATAAAATTCAAGAAGGGACATGAAACTGTTACTCAGTGACAAAGAGGGCGGTTTTGTGATAGCTCCGTCTGCTGTCTTCAACAAAAAAGCCATTGAGGCTGTCAACAAGAACTTCATTCTGGCAAATGAGAAAGCTCAGAAGGTAAAACGCAAAGCCATTTCTTTGTTGGAAAATATGGGCCTCACCAAGATTGTGAAAAATGTAAAACAATGTAAGGTACTTGCTCTAGAGGTTTTTTTCACTGCAAAAACGCACAAACAGGATGTGCCTTTCCGTACAATAGTCAGTGAAAACAACTGTTGGCAGGTTTTGGTTAGCCGCTTTTTGCAAAAACAATTGAATCATTTAACTATTGACGATCCTTATGCCATAAAGGATTCCTTCGATGTTGTTTCCTTTCTGGAAGACAACCATTCAGTAGCTGACATTTTTTCTGTTGACGTCGAAGATCTTTACTATTCAATACCGCATGATGAGCTATTTCGCAGTGTGATGACGTGCATCGAAGAAAGTGGCGAGGTAGATTTTCGCAATGTGACCGGGTTGTCTTCGGAAAGTTTCATGTCCCTTCTTGAATTTTATTTAAGTGCAACTTTTATCCGGTTCGAAAACAACCTTTTTATCCAGAAAAATGGTGTGTGTATTGGTTCATGTGTGGCGCCTGCTCTTTGTAATATCTTTTTATCGTTTGTCGACCGCGCTCTTAAGAGTGCCTTAAACAATGACTCAGTTCAAATTTTTAGATATGTTGACGATTTTCTTGTTGTGATGAAACAGACTAACAATGACTGCTCCGTGACGGTAGCTGATATTTTAACTCTGTTCAATGACAATGGCAAAGGATTAACTTTCACACATGAGCTATCTAGGGACGGAAAACTACAGTTTTTAGATTTGCAGCTTTCCTTACAAACAGGCCACGCCTGTTGGATGTATTCGCCACGTGCACGTAAGGAACTTTTACCTTACGCGTCTGCGCACTCAAAGACTGTGAAACGCGCCATTGCTTTGATGTGTTTAGAATCTTCCTTAATGAAATCTTGTCATCACTCTGCGAAAATGAGTTTCATTGCTCAGTTAAATAGGCTGCAGGCTGCTGGTTACCCAAGTGTGGTGGTGACGTCAGTCTCGGAGGTATTGCTTCAGAAACTGAAAGAGAAGCGGCACAAAAGTAACCGCATCATACAAAAGAAGAGGCTTGAAGTTGTGCCGTATTGCCACAGAGTGGCTCACAATCTAAAGAATGTCGCCACTAGATATCAAATTCCGGTAGTGTTTTCCGCTCCTCAGAAACTGTCAATGTTGTGCAGCCGTATTTCTAAAACAAGTAAAAAACCTGATTGTGAAAAGAACCACGTGAAGTTTGTAGATTGCAGAGTCGGTGTGGTTTATAAGATTCCCTTGTCATGTGGCAAAGTGTATGTAGGGCAGTCAGGCCGCTGTGTTAACGAGCGCCTTAGAGAACATGAGCGATCCATACCAACAGGCACAGGTTCCCATTTGGCTCAGCATTGTAAAACTTGCAAGTGCAAACCCATGTTTCGTGATACCACGATTTTGAAAAAGAGCCGTGACACCACCGCCCGAGAGTTATCGGAAGCTTTTTTCATTCAGTCTTTGGGGTCACAGTGCATTAGTGTGCCTTCCTTAACTTTGTACAGCGCTGAATTTGGTTTTTTGGATTCTGTCGCATGAGTGCGCTCTTGGGATCGGATGTTGGTGGCTCCACCGCATGGTGCTCACTGCGCATGTTCCTCTGGTTTGAGCGGTCTATAAAGGAGTGACGCAATAAAATGATGTCAGTTGAGAATAGCGCCTTGTCCTGTCGTCTTTCTTGTCTCTGTCGTTTTGCGCTAAACAAAGTATTCATGGACTGGGCACCGAGAATGGAGAAAAAAAGGCATACAGAGTGCGCGCGGCGTCCAGTCTGGCCGTTGTTTCAGACGCCCAACAAAGGAGGAGTTTTAAGCAGAGTGGGGAGGGCCATTTTAGATGTGTCGAAAAATTTGCCACCTCGAGTCGGGCCTCTGATTCTTCTGGTGCAGATTGCAGCGGGATGCGAGCCACGGGAAGCTGCCAAACGTGACAGCCGGGGCGCACTTCCGAGCGCCGGCCGGTTCAATTTTTTCCTCGGGGCGCACTTCCGCCGGAAGTGTGGAGCGAGAACAATGCGAACGGCCAAGTTGTCCGGGCAAACGCGTGCGCATACGCAGCCTCGGCTTTCGCTCAACCCTGCGGACCGCTGCGGCGATTGCCAGAGAAATTGGGGCCGCTCGCGAGGCGCGCAGCGTAAGCAGAGAAAATAACGACCCGGTAATGGACCGGCGAGTTCTGGCGCGTGGCGCTGAATGTCGCTTCCCTTGTTAACGTCGACGCCGGACATCGAGAAAATATAACCGGCTGCCGGGAGTCCGTGCGATAGAAGGAAGGACAAAAAAAATCGCAATGTCCAGTTCACACGGCAATTGAAAAAAAAAAAAGTACGGTATTTTTTTTTTCTATGGAAGAGAATTTAAGCACAAATAAGGTAAACAAACATTTGGCAGCAAACCTGAAGGGACGGAAGGGAGGGCGTCCGGGCGACCTGTCTAAGGCCGGAAAAAGCGCGCGGCGCCGCAGTGCGAAAAGCGCTTCGCTCGACTGTCATTGGCTCGGTGCACATGTGTCATTCGCATCAGTACTACGCACGAACGGACGCTGGCGCGGAAACCCGCTTCAAAAGGCACTCGCCGGGTGAGGAGCAAAGAGCGGTATTTATTAATGACAGTTTTAGGTGCGACCTTTTGGAAAGTCATTGCCACGTGAAGAGTAGTGACGATGGCATGACTTTTGAGTTTTCGAGAAAAGCTCCAACTATTTCGCTGTTCGGCTCTATGTGCGCGTTTACTACGTGAGCTGTGCACCTGAAATTGGAGCGCGGCCAATCGTGACCGTTTGCTAAAAGAAAGCTTCGCGGCCACCCGTACCCTAAGCGATCGCGTGAAATCACTCGTTGCGAGGATGATAAAGGAGCGAGTATGTTTGAGGGAAGAGTCGAGTCAGCCACGACTTTCAAACTTTATTCCAGCATCCTGGATGCTGACGGCCGTGGTCAAAAAGCCATTACACGAGCTTGGCTAGGAGCACGGCCCAGAAAAAATGGCAGACTCAGGTAGATACAGCCCAGCAAGATACCTGACGCAAACAAAAAAAGAAAAAAAACGTCTAGCATGAGCAAAACAATTATCTGTAAGTAACTTCAGTCAAACTTCAGTAACTTCATTAACACGTAACTTCAGTCACATAGCTGGATCGAACCAAGGTAATGTTTGCCGTCGCTTGGAGATACTCAGATAATTTTTTGCAGTCCACCTAATTACATAACTAGTCCTAATTAATTAATCAACTTCTCAAATATTATAATTCGTTGAAAAGTGCTAATGAGAAAATTGTGGAGCAACATGAAAAACTCCCGATGCAGCTTTCTGCTGCTCAATTCGTGCTACGTAAAAGTGTTTTTCTGGGCGTGTAAGAAGCCCGCGAATACATTTCACTTACCAGCGTGCCTTGCAAAATCCGTGAACACAATCTTTTCCAATCTTGTCTCATTTCTTGAATCCAACTCTTTCTTCACTTCATTTCAGCATGGGTTTCGCAAAAACTACTCCTGCGAAACACAATATCGTTTATGCATAACATTTCTTCCTATTGCATCCCCTTGCCCCTCCCCCAGTACAGGGTAGCCAACCGGAGATAATCTCTGGTTAACCTCCCTGTCTTTCCTTTGCCTTTCTCTCTCTCTCTCTTTCCTCTTTAAACAAAGGCCAAGTCATTGACTGTATCTTTCTAGATTTTGCGAAAGCGTTTGACAAGGTGCCTCATCACTTACTGCTTCTTAAACTTAGTACTCTTAATATTGACCCTAATATTCTGAAATGGATAGAATGTTTTCTAAACAACCGTACCCAGTTTGTAACAGCTAACGATTCTGCATCCCCGCACTGTGCCGTGAAGTCAGGTGTTCTTCAAGGCTGCGTCTTGGGACCGTTATTATTCCTAATTTAAGTAAACGACTTACCTGCCGTAGTTAATAGTTCTATTAAACTTTTTGCCGACGATTGCGTTTTATACCGTGAGATAACTAATCAGCATGATAACTTTATGCTTCAGACAGATCTAGATAACATTTCAAGGTGGTGCTCGCAATGGCTAATGTTCTTAAATCCGACTAAATGCAAAATTATGTCTGTCTCACGTCGCTCGAACTCACCAACTCCTTTCGGCTATATTATCAATGAAACCAACCTTGAGCACGTGGCTTCCTACAACTATCTTGGAATCCAGCTAAACAGTAATCTTTCGTGGCATGCGCACATCGAACATATCGCGAACAATGCAAACAGATCTCTTGGCTACATTCGCAGGAATTTCTCAAAAGCCCCACCCCATTTGAAGTTGTTGCTCAACAAAACACTAATTAGACCGAAGCTAGAGTTTGCGTCATCTGTCTGGGACCCTGGTCAAAAAACATTAGCAGATACCATAGAGTTATTTCACAACAGGGCATCACGTTTCATCTTTTCAGATTATTCCCGCAGAGCTGGCGTTTCTTTAATGAAGTCAAATCTTAACCTTGTTGATTTGCAGCTTCGAAAAAAAATTTCCCGTCTCTGCCTTTTTCAAGAAATCTTTTACCAAAATAATTCGCTTAAACAAGACTTCATTTCAGAGATGTCGTCGCGTCTTGATCATCGGTTTAAAGTGCTCATTCCTTTCTCTCGCACAAATGTTTTCTCTGACTCATTTCTGTCGAAAACCAGTGCCGAGTGGAACCGCCTTCCCCCCTCCATCGCCTGCATCGAGGAGGCGTCATCTTTCAAGATTGCAATAACTGATTATGTTTTGAATTTATCACCTAAATACTAATAATTCTTTGAACGTGTTGTATTTCTTTTATTATTCTACCCACCCCTTCTGTAACGCCCTTCTGTGCCCCGAGGGTACTGTAAATAAATAAAATAAAATAAATAAACACACGCAAAATTTCCGCGCGACTGGCCAGTCGAGGCACTTTGCGTGCATTCGCGGGCTTCTTTCACGCTGGGAAAAACGCTCGTATGTAGCGCGTATTGAGCAGCCGAAAGCTGCATCGTGACTCGGCGCGGCCTGGGCCAATCGCGTGAGGCGAAACTGAACGCAAACTGAACGCGCGTTTCGAACGACGATCTCCGATCGCGCCCCAGTTGGCCGACGCCATCAATAATTTTCTCGTGAATCAAGCAATTGACACAGCCTCGTCCGATATATCCGTTTATTTAGATCAACAAATTAAGAGGTATCTGTCCTTTCATCCTGTGACATAAACTGAGATTTCGTCGATAATTAGAAGCTTGAAAAACAGCAGTAGTTGTGACATCGATGGTATCCGGATATGGCCGGTGAAGTTAGTTGCCGATATTTTAGCACCAATTCTTGTGCACATATACAAGTCCTGTTTAGCTGCTTCCGTTTTTCCGATTAAAATGCAAATTGCGAAAGTAGTAATGTTGCATAATAAGGGTGATCGCAATGAATTAGGAAATTATATACCTGTATCTGTCCTGCCAATTTTTTCAAATGAACTTGAGAAGGTAATACACATCAGGATATCAAAGTTCGTTGAAAATTGCGAATTGTTCACAGAGTGTGAATTCTGTTTTCGCAAAAATAAACCTGTGGAACTGGCATTACTTCAACGAAAAGAATACATTCTCACACAGTTTAAAAGGAAATTTATAACGGTTGGTCTATTCGTTAGTTACACTAAGGAATTTGATTTTGTTAACTACGAACTTCTAATAAAAAAGCTTAGTCATTATGGCATGCGGGGTTCTACACTGGAGCTAATAAAATCATACCTATGCTATCGGCAACAAATCGTCCAAATAGATACGTCAAAGTTAAAGATTATGAACGTACCTTGCGGAGTTCCGCAGGGGAGTATATTAGGTCTTGCATTGTTTATTTTATATATTAATGATGCGGTACGTATTAATTCTAGTGCAAAGTTTATTATATATCTCGATGACACCGCCATTTTCTTGTCTGGTAATAACATACATAACCTTATAAACATCTGTAATGGCACAGTACAAAAATTAGCAGTATGCTCCTTATTTAATGGCATGAAAATTATTCAGAGCAAAAAAGACGATTATTTTTATACCAAAGAACAAAGAAATCCCTCCACATGTAGATATAGCTTTAAACGGCCGTAGCATTGAACTTGTTGATAATTTTAGGTGCCTAGGCATGGTGTTTTCTGCAAATATGCCCATGTAAATCTTCTAATCCAAACGATTGCTCGCATAACAGGAATAGTTGGTCGCCTCAAGCACCTTCTCTCGACACAGGTAAAATTACTTCCTTGTTTTACCCCCACTTAATTTACCATGTACTAGTCGGAGGCACCGCGACGCTTTCTAGCGTGCAAAAGAATGCATATAATGCAAAAGTGGTTCATTCGATACGCTTATAATACTCCCTTTGGGACATCAACTGCTCATTTATTTATCAGTGCTCGTACCATTAGAATCCACCCGTTGTACCACTATAGATTAACTGTGAGATTTAAATTTCGTATTAAAGAAAACTTGGAAAACAGTGATTTCTCGTTCAGAGAAGAAAAAAACAGGGTTATCAGACAAAGAGAGGCGAAATACGGATGGCACCAATCATGCGTTTAAATTCAGGAGTGCAACGCTTGTGCTATACGTTGCCATCTCGTCTCAACCCCCCTATGAGTCTATTAATTTCAATTTGTTTCCTTGCGCGTCATGCAAACTGCGCTTCAAAACTGTAAACGTCAGAGCATAATTTAGTGGTATACATACTTTGCGCATTGTGATTATACTTGCCATATTGCTGCTTTAACGATGCCATCTCTAATTACATGTTTGTTTTTATGTGATTTTTATTTGTATGTTTACTTTGATGCAATATATAATTATGTCTGTGCTGTTGTGAACCCTTGTAATGGGGGCAGTGGGCTCGTCAAGCTGCCGAGTGACAGCTTTTATTCGCGATTCCTCTGTCTGTCTGTGAAACAGGCGAAATAAGATTGATTGATTGATTGATTGATTGATTGATTGATTGATTGATTGATTGATTGATTGATTGATTGATTGATTGATTGATTGATTGATTGATTGATTGATTGATTGATTGATTGATTGATTGATTTTTAAGAGTAACACACTCTAGTGAAAATGCCTGAAACCCTATGTGTACAGTATTTAAGGCAGTATTTCAACAAGTGCATTCCATGACATATGTTCTTCGAAAAATACACCCAGCCATTTACTGTCGCGGGTCTACTCCCAACAGGCAGTGAGAGTAGACCTCACCACTCTACTCTCACCTACTCGGTCTACCTCACCAGACCCCTCACCAGTCTACTCTCAACACGCGGTGATAGTAGACCGGTTCGGCTCTTGCCCTGGCCAGAATGGCTTCCCGCTGTACGTCACATCACAGACGCGATTACATCCTTCATTGCGCATCAAGGATTCGGGGAACCTAGCTGATCAATCAGCGCAGGCAATACTGACGCGTTGCGCTAGTATTCAAGACTTAGAGGGCCAAGTGGGCTCTTACCTTGTTCAAGCTGCAGTCGTAACGAATTCATCGGATCCGTGCGTCACAACGAGCCCTGATTCACAAGTCGAGAACTCGCATTAAGATAACGTTCAAGCTTAAGATAACAACAGCAGCGAAACATTCCTTCCACCCCTCAACTTTGCTTCACTGGGACACTTCGTCCGGGTAACTCCGCCCTGCCACAATTCTCCCAGAAATTGAAGCAACTGTGCTCCACACGCAACGAATGGCACATTTTATCATGTCAGCATTGCGCGTAATGAAGCGAGCTTCGGTGCTGACTGCAAAACCCTTTCCCGCTGTACTGAAGTGGACGAAAGGCCCCATGTGCTACGCAATGCTCCGGCCTCCCACATAGTATTTCGGATCCCAATGAGGCCGTCGCACCCTTCACAAGCAAGTGCTCTCTGTCCGATCTGTGCGAATTCGAAGCCATCGTTTACCAGTGAGAGGCGATCAGGTGAAGAGAAATGTCGGCAGTTAAGCAGCAGCCGTTAGGAACGAGCGAATACGGACCCGGCGTGACAGGTTCTGCTTCGTAAGGCAGTCATGTGGTACGATCCGACAAGGCCGGAACATCGTGAGTTATTGCCTTCCTAGTGAACGACACCTTATACCGGATTTCTTTGTACAATGTCGTTAACTTCTCGCAGGAATGTCACTGAGTGCTGAAACTGCGTGAAAACTGAAATATATATCGGGTGATCCACGAAAGAACATGCGCGCCAAACAAGCAAGTGCGAAGACAATTGTTATGCTCTGAGGAGAAGCACTTTTTCAGCTTTCAGTTTCGCAGCTGTCAGCGTTTTGTCGCGCAATCCAGTCCTTATAGTTCAGCTTAAGGCATAGTCAACCATCTGTGTACTTAAGATGGCCTCTGCTGTATACCTTCAGGCCAAAGATAAAAAAAAGCAAATCGAAATAATTCACGAGCAGAGCGTTGCAAGTGTCCGGGCGTTCCAAACTACTTAATTTCTACACATATGGCAAGAACTCGGGGTAAATGAAGGCTTAGTCATGAAATATTTGACTTTTGCAAAAGGAAGAAAAGAAAATCCGCCTGTTAATCACCACCTCTCCGAAACAAAGTAGCCGGTTAATAACTGACAGCAGAAAAATGAGCAAAGCCTTTCTAGAGTGCCCTTCAAGCAAAGGCAGGCGGGCACTTTATTCCGGCAGGTTATTTTCTCTATTTTTTATTTTTTATTTCTTTTTGCTTGCAAAAAGCTCTTTTAGTTTCAATCCATCTTGTAAGATATTTATTACACTCCTGCTTCTGCTGGTAAGAAGCCCTTCTTGTTTGTTTTCTGTCGCAGGTTTTTTTTTCTATACGTGTTCTGCTGTGAAATATTCACTACTTGTCAAGATGATTGATAGCTTCCGAACTCTCCAAGCAAATTACAGACCAGTATGTGGGCTACTTTCTTCGTTCTTTTATACTTCTTCCTTTCATTCTGAAACTATGCTTTTTCGTGTTCCTTCATCAAGTAAATTAATTGCGTGGCCCTTTCTACCTTATCTTACTCTCGCCAAATCGTTCTCGCAACAAAAATTACTTCCCGAGCCTTGAATATCGCTCCCACCTGTCAAATGCTAACAGATTACTGCGATAAAACTCAATGGCATCTGTGATAGTAGCAGAAGTCGTTATCAGCCAGACGAGTCCGTTCGTCACTGCATTAATAATTTTAAAAGGGAGCGGACGAGAAGAATTAGTTTGTTTTCTGTTTCTTTTTCTGTCTTTTTCCTATCGAGATAGATACCTTATGAGCACTTCATAAAAACATTCTTGAGAATCCTTACAAATATTATGTTACTTAGTACGTCCGAACAAAGTTCTGCGTGAAAAACCGAAGACATGCTGAATTTAATGTCACTTCCTCGATAAGCAATGCGACACATCACAGGGAAAATTTGTGTGTATAAGATAGATACGCACGTCACGCAGCCAACTTATATAGTGACTGGGCCATTTATTGTATATATATATATTGTAGCTGTATACTTATCTTACCGTTTATTGTAATTAAAGGGACCCTGAGCCACTTTTTTATCGAAGTGCAGAAATGCACTTGAAGTTATAACAGGCTATTTCAGAAATACATTTCCGCATAAAGTATTTCAATGCGTTCGGCAGAAGCCAAGTTATTGGCAATTAAACACCACTTTCCCGGTGTTTGCGCTCCTTCTTCAATGCCTTGCACTGCGAAAGCTACGCAAGAGCGGGGCGTGCCCACAACGCTCCGCCTACTGAAAGTCACCGTGGCGCGCGGTCCAAATTTGATTTTAGATGTTCACGTAGATGCCACAACTTTCGATTTTGGCGCCTACGACGCGCCGAACGTAAGAGAGACGCGGTTGTCCTCACGGAGCCGCAGCGCAATCAGCCAGCGTACTCGTCGCGGCACCCCGCAGCGGCCGCGGTATCTACTCTATGTAGAAGACCGCCGCTACATGTTACCGTAGTGCGTATGTGCAGCATTTGCTTTCTGCAGAGCAGGGCTTGAGTGCGCGCTCGCGCTCGTATGCTCCAGTCTGGCCGTGCTACACGGTGCGGACAGGCTTTGTCCTGCACCAGCTATCCGGTGCAGGACAACATCCAACTTGCGCACTTTGAAGCGCTATCGATAGCTCAATGCAAAGCGAAATCTGCCAAGGCGTCTAACCAGTAGCGACCATGAGTGAGCGCGCGCTCCCAAGCGTGCATGTGGTCTGACCTCAAGTTTCGCGCATTTCGAGGCTTGTTGAGTGTTCAAAACTAGTCGAAATTAGCGAGACCAGAGGGCTACGACGCCAATAAGCAGGGTGTCCACATTCCCACGCGGGCGACCGCGGCCGAGCATGAGCTGACGAAAGTCGTATTTTGTCGTAGTCTGTTTATGAAACTTCGTCAATAAATATACACAGTAACAGCAGGAAGAAGAGCACTAATCCAATCACCTTTCTTGAGTGATGTCAACTATTGGCCAATAGCTTGAACTTTTGCTCTTGGCTGAGTGCTGTTTTTCTACCTCTGGCTATTTCTGTGAAATCTTCGGTGTATCTAACAGTCGCCGCGCCTAGTTCGGTGAAGATGTAAGTGGACCATCCAGGGCGTCTGCCGGAACCGGTGGCGTCAGCGACGGCCGCCTCCAGGAAACGGATCTGGCTACAGACTGACAGCGACAGCGAAGGTACCCGTGTCTACTCACTCAGCAGCGAGGACCCTTCTTATGACGACGCCTTCCAACTTGTGCGTAGCCGCAAGGCGAAGAGAAGGAACACCAGGACCTCTTCGTCTACCAGTACACAAACTGTTGGGCCCACGTGGAGCTCCGACGCCAACACCATCTTGTTTATGCCTGTGATACCCAACGGTAACATGAAGCGGCGTAATAGGCAATCTGTCTCGATTCAGCTGGAGACCGTGGTGCCCAACGAAATCACAGACATTAGAGTGGATACCCGCAAAAATGTACTGGTGGTTTATGTTCTGCATGCGGGTGCTCTTAGCGCCCTACGCAAGGTAACTGATCTTGATGGTATGCAGGTGCGCTATCACATCCCGCTGGGCTCTGATGTCATCACCGGTGTCATATACGACGTAGACTTGGCCATCCTCAGCAATGACTTGCCGATTCTGGTTAAAGCAGCGAATGATCATAACATCATTGTTGATGTCTTGCGCCTGGGCAACTCACGTTAAGGGAAACTACCTGCCGCCGCACGTTAAGGTAGGCCACTTTCGTCATCCTGTCCGGCCTTTCGCACCGAAGCCTCTGCAGTTCCACAACTGCATGGAACTAGGACACGTGAGCAGCGTCTGTGAGAACGAAACAGTGTGCCCCCGCTGCGCTGGGCCACACGCCGCGGATAAATGTGCAGCCACTGTCATGAAATGTCCAAAGTGCCACTAATTTCATGAGGCTTCATCAAAGGATTGCCCAAAAATTAAGAAAGAAATTGCTATCTTAAAAGAAATGGCAAGAGATCATTGCTTTCATCGAGAAGCCTCCGCTAAAATCGGGAAGCGACGCTCCCGTCGCCGACGTTCTTCAAGGAAAGCTGCGTCGGTGACGCGTGTCTCACGTCCTCTGTCACCTCCTCCACTGCCACCCAGGCCACACACATCAGAAAGGCCTACAAAAAACAAAGGTACTGAGAAGAATATGAACACTGAAGCCTGGCCTGCGCTGACAAAACGGCAACAACCTACAGAATCACTGCACGCCGACGGAAGTAGTCTACCCCGAGCATTCCTCGCCGGTGAATTAACTGAACAGGATCGGCAAGTGGTTGTGATGGTGCGATCACTAATGAATACGATTCGCATGCTACTGAACAAGCTACAGACACCGACAGCTCAAAGCGCATTGCAAATACTGGATGAACTGAATCCAATATTTGCAAGCCTAATATAAGCATTATGGCTCACCCAAACCTTTATTTTCGCACTGAAGTTTTAAGTGCGACGATTTTTCAATGGAATGCCAGAGGCTTGAAGTCCCGCATCTCGGATTTGCGCCAATTTGTCTTGAAGAACCGGTTTCCTATACTGGTTATTTGCGAACCGGACGTACCAACTCCTTACATATTATCTGGTTACGAAATTTTTGCTTCTTCCGCACGCGAGGAACGAAGCAACGTTCTCATTTATATTCGCACAGACTTGACCTATGTTTCGCATACAGTTCAGCCTCATGACTACAACCAATCCGTATGCCTCCGCGTCAGAAAGAACAAAGTGTCTTTCACTCTTATTGGTTGTTACATCTCCCCATCAAGGCAGTTCGACTGTGTAAGACTGAAATATGTGTTAAAGGAAACTGATGGCCCCTGGGTCATCACTGGGGACTTCAATGCGCATCATTTGCTTTGGAGAGGCACCGATATCAACTCAAGGGGAAGGAATGTTGTGTCGCTTGGCTCTGATTGTGACCTCTGCATCATTTGATTTGATTTGATTTATTGATTTCCATTTACACACACACACGTACAGGGAAGTGGTAAATGGAGGTGGATGAGGGAAAAAAGCCGCACAGACGCGGCTTGAGGTAACCTCACCCCCTAAGGTACAATATGGCTGCATGAACGATGGTAGCCCGACGTATCTGCCTGGTCCGGTGTATAACAGCTGCCTCGACTTGACCGTAGTGTCATGGAGCTTCACGTCACGTGTTAAATGGTTTTGCGACATCGAGACTCACGAAAGTGGTCACAAATTCCCACCTACCAAAAGATTAATGGACTTACTCGGTCTTTCTCTCATGGTGTCTCGAAGAGCACTGACTGGACTACGTTTACGTCGCTTATGAAAGAATCGGTGATTTCGTCGGCAACGTCGACGACACCATCGCGGAAGCAATGAAAGCTGCCAAGTGTTTATTATTAATGTCGTCAAACCGTACGGATTTCGACATTGAACTTGAGAGAAATCATGCGATTATACGGCGTGCAGAGCGACGATACAGACGCACTAGATCAATTTATGATCTCAGAGACGCACGACGCATTCAGAAGAACGCTCAGCGTCGCATAGACAAACTAGAGGGAGATCGATGGAAGAGATTCTGTCAATCACTGGACCCTCGCAAGCCGTTTTTACATATCTGGAGGACAGACCGCGGTCTTCGTTCATCCCCGCAACAGCGACACCCATTCGCAGCTTTGGCCCTCCATCTTGGCCAAACTGAGCTTGGTGTCGCGGAGGAATTCTGTGCGAGAGTCACTGGCGAGCCTGTAAACACATACATTGATGAAAATGACCTCCCTGCGGCTCAGGTACCAGAAATGGACGTGTCCTTTACCCTGGAAAAACTCGAAGCTACCCTGGCTATTTCTAAACGATCATCCTCTCCAGGCCCTGACGCGTCACCTATGCTACCCTCGGACACCTTGGACAAGAGGCAAGGAGAGCGCTTCTGAGCAGTTTCAACAACTAAAGGCATAGAGGTACAGTTCCCAGGCAATGGAAATTCAGTCGGCTGGTACCTTTGCTAAAGTCGGGAAAATCTCCGTTGGATTTGGCGGCATATCGCCCTATCGCTCTGGCCAGCTGCATCGGAAAGGTGATGGAAAGGATGGTCCTTGCACGTCTAGAATGGTATCGCGAGCGTTACAATATCTACTCAGCTTCCATGGCAGGCTTTCGCCGGGGTCGTTCCTCACTTGATAGCGTCATTGACCTGACAACGTTTGTGCAACAGGAGAAAAGCCGTAAGCGCGAATCAGTTGAGCTCTTTCTCGATGTGAAAGGCGCGTATGACAACGTTGCCCATGACGCCGTCATCAACTCTCTAGAGACTATTGGAATTGGTGGCTGCATGCTTCGCTGGTTATCCGACTACATAACTCGCCGGTCGTTTTTTTGTACAAACCGAAGACGGCCCCACAGCTGAATACTACACTTACTGCGGCGTGTCTCAAGGAGGAGTATTGAGTCCCACGTTCTTCAATGTGACACTCATAGAACTAGCTGAAGTTTTACCTGAAACAATCTACTCGATATACGCAGACTACATCTGCCTTTGGACGTCTGCGGTAACTCGCCTTCAGGTTCGCGCGCGATTGCCTCGAGCAGCAACTTTGACATGAGCATACCTTCATGACTCAAGGCTTGACTGTATCGACCGAGAAATGTGTAATTATTGCATTCACACGTAAACCTATGACACCATACCCAGTATCCATTAACGGACACACTATCACCTATGGAAAGACCCATCGATTCTTGGGTGTAATAATCGATCGTAATCTTTCCTGAAGCCCTTATTGCACGTACCTGAAGAAAAAACTGTTGTCTATTGCCCAGGTACTGAGATTCATGTGCAGGAGAACATGGGACACATCTTTGCACTTCATGCTTCAGTTGTACAGAGCTCTATTTCTAGGCTATTTAAACTACAGCCTTCCATTGTTGTTCACTACGTGCAAGTCAAATATTCGCTCATTGGAGAGCTTACAGGGCCAAGCATTGCGCCCGTGTTTACGACTTCCTCGCTGTGCATCAACAGCTGCAACAATCGTGCTCGTCAAAGATTATTCCATCCAAACATACGTTGCTGTGTATTGTCTCCGAACGCATATCCGTCATTTTTCCCGCGTCCCTGGTCATCACTTGGCGTTCTTACCATCGCAGAGACCTCGTGAAACGTTTTCTGAAGTTATAATCACACATACAGTTTGTATTCCATTAGTATACATACCAGCAGCAAGGCCTTCATTACCCTTGTGGTGTCTCCAACAGCCTCAGGTGGGCCTAAGTATTAGGGTGTAAAGAGGAAGGCCAATCACCCAACAATAGCCCTGAAATAGATGACGCTGCTATTAATCAATGAGACATACGGGGACCAAATACACATCTATACTGATGGTTCGGTCTCACTTACCAGCTCTTCAGGTGCCGTTGTCATTCCGGCTACGAAACCCACAATCAAATTCAAACTGTCCCGCATGACAACATCAACAGCGGCAGAGCCTGCTGCCCTACGTGTTGCTGTCAAATATCTCCTGCGAGAGACACCTAAGAAATCGCTCATTTCTTGCGACTCTAAGGAAGCACTTCAGAGTCTGAATTTGCCCTATATCATAGGACTCATGAGCAGCTGACATATGAAATAAGAAAACATCACCATCAAGCTATCGCTGAAGAGCATGAAATTATATTCAAGTGGCCACCTGGACATACCGGCATTGCTGTTAATGGCCTCGCCGACGAAGCCACCCGGTCTGCCCATCTGGAGGAACCGACGCTGCAAGAAAGCTTCATATTGTGGCTAAAGCTATGACACACAAATACTCGTCTTCTCGCAGCCTCCCGAAATGTCATCTTCATAGGCTGGATCCATCTTTAAAGCTACAAGTTCCATCAAAAGTTTCCCGCTCTCAGGAGACAGCATTGTGCCGCCTCTGACTCGGGGTGGCATTTACGAAGGCCTACTGGTTCCACATTGGAACGGGGAATACGCCCATGTGCGACTCTTGTGGAACCGCAGAAACGATTGAACAGATCTTATGTATCTGTCGCCAATACGACGTCGAGCGTGAAGCTCTCCGGACAGCATTGAACCAGCTGGACTCTAGACCATTTTGGGTAATGAAGATACTTGGACCGTAGCCGTATACATGTCGATGGCACAGAGAGGGGACCGTGTGTAGATTTGGTGCGAACCTTCAACTATGCGCGAAACTGTGCTCTGTTCATCCCCATACCCCCTTCTCCCAGTGCAGGGTAGCAAACCGGACGTGCGTCTAGTTAGCCTCCCTGCCTTTCCTGTCTCTCTCTCTCTTTCTCTCTTTGCACAGGCATTGGCAGTGAATGGCGTTCTTTCTCGTTTGTGCAGAACTATGCAAGCACATGCAACGCAACCTTCAGCTGTTAGCGATGGAAGAAATAGTTGAAAGACGGTGTTCGAGGAGCGAAGGCAATAATATAGAGTTGATTACTGTAAACTTACATCTCGGATATTTCGGCTTTTTGCCTAATTCGAGCGCGCTGGAATGCCTCGACAAGAAACCGTACTTTGCTATGCAAGAAGCCGTACTTTGCTACTTGCTATGAATGTGGTAGCACGACACTTTGGTTAATCCGACCCCCTATTGGCGCCCCCTCACGCGCGCTACTAAATGCGTCAAAAGAAAAGAAATTGGGACCCGCCGTGGTTACTCAGTGGCTATGGTGTTAGGCTGCTGAGCACAAGGTCGCGGGATTGATCCCGGCCACGGCGGCCGCATTTCGATGGGGGCGAAAACACCCGTGTACTTAGATTTAGGTGCACGTTAAAGAACCTCAGGTGGTCGAAATTTCCGGAGTCCTCCACTACGGCGTGCCTCATAATCAGAAAGTGGTTTTGGCACGTAAAACCCCATAATTTTAAAGAAATTGGGAAAATGGCGCTACTGGTTCCCTAGGCGACGACAGTGACAGCAGCAATCTGTCTTACCCTTATGATGACCACTTGCGCGGTGCCCTGGGCGATATCTGTTTTGACGATTTTATCAGCGCTGGCGACATTGTTGAGGTCTGTGTGCCACTGACCGACGACGACATGTATAGTTATTGTAATATTGTATTGAAGTAGTCTTTCGTCATCGACATATTGCTTCTAGCGATAAAAAAACTTTCGATCCGTTCCTTTGCCGCCGTTCCTTAGTTCGACCTTTCAAACAATAGGACCCAACTTGTGGTCCTGCTGCCTAGGTTGATTTCAGTCTTTCGAGGTAAGGAGTCCGAGCACAACTTGAGAGTTTGTCTTCATAACTCATTTACGCATAAAATGAGGACGACACGATGCCAATCATTTTTTCCAGGGCTGGGAAGTATGGAAGATACATGTATCTGAGATACAATGTTAAGATACTCTTTGAGTTATCTTGTATCTGTATCCTGATACATTCGGCAAGACATGTATCAATAACTGTATTTTCGATGCAATACATAAGGTATCGTGCATCTTAAGACGCAAGATCCACATGTGGAAAAATAGATATAAGACACCCAGAGTTTATTTTGAGGCGACACTTTTTTGCTAAATCATTTTTCTAATAACCAAATACGATTGCAAAAATCGAATGTAGTGCGGCACTAGTATTAATAATGAATAAAGGCTGACTAATTAACTTTCTAACTATACTTATTAGGTAGTATGTTCACAGAGGTGCTCAATTCTGTTCATCATAACCATGTAAAGACAACAGTCAATGAAGCCGAGAAATGTGTAGGGGTAATTAGCCGCGGTTGAAACTGAAATGCAGTCAATAATGAGGCAACCGAAAAATCCTAAGTTCTCCTAAATTCACGTGGTACGTGAGTCCGTCGGGCAAAATAGGGTGGTCCACATCCGCCCACCATAGCCTTGAGTGGCATGGGCTAACAGTCCTAAGGGTAGTCTAGAACACACAAATGCCTGTGATAGTGGACGGATTGATGGCTGCGCCCGTAGCACAATTGGTAGTTTAACGCACGCGTGATGCGGACATTGTTGGTCTGTCTCCCACCGTCGACGTGTTATCGTTTCGTCCACTCTCATTTTCCCTTTTCATTTATCATTTTCTTCTACAATTCAATTTCAACCACACCTAATTACCACTATGCTTTCCTTGGTTTCATCGCCTGTTGGTTTTACGTGGTCTCGTTCTATCCGTACTCCTAACGTAGGTATACTGATCGAGTAAGCTAACCGAGAATACTTTTCACCGCATAACATTTCCCAAGCTCACTTCGAAACCTTGCACAAGAGCATCCGTTTTTCATCTTCGTCTTCCGTGAAACCCATACAATATCAACGGCTATTTTGTTCAGTTTCGTCCCTTGACGCGACAAGAACGCAACCTTGCAGCGCTATATTTCCTGCTCTACCCCGATTCGTTCCGCAGGTATTCCAAGACTCGCGGCATCTCGAGTCGCCAACATACATGAGCGCGCACTTGCGGCTATTCATTAATCCTTGTTTGGCACGGATTTCTTTTATTCCTTACTTACGCCTCTGTCCCAACGCCTGACTCATTAGGTTATTCGCTGGTGCACCAGATATGTAACTTGAGCTTGCCGAATACGATTCCATAATTTCACAATTCAACGTTTCAAGTCGTACCAGACATGATGCTAGTGTCACTAATGGCGCGTGACGTAATGCTAGACAGGCATTTCTTTTCCTCCAAGTCGAATTACCGATTATGTTTAGCCAGGTTTTAAAGTATGTTAAATCTAGACTACTGCGGCTCAAGCGTCCTTTTGTAGAGCTTTTTGTGTAATGGTGTGTTGCATTCCTTCTACGCAACTTATTAACAGAATTACTAATCTCCAAGTACGTGCAAGTACACTTGGACAGCATCACTTATTTCGGCTTCTTTCCCCCTTTCTTTTTCTTGTCATTCATGTTCTCCACTAATACCCACGCTGCAAGTTTTCTCAACGCCACAAATGATTCTTTTTTCTTTTTCGGAGACGGTTATGTTTATTTAAAGAAAAGTGTGGAGGCCTTTTTCATACAGCAGAGGCAGAAAACAGGATTTATGCTTAAATTCCTGACACATTGTTAAAGAAATGAACAGACAACAACGTAAGAAAACAGGCTGCGTAGCCATAATACGGTATCCACGAAAAATCATTACAAAAAGACTGAATCATCATAGTTTTCAATTACCTATTTCAGGATTTACGAAATGGGCGTTTTCATCGGCGAGGAAAACTAGGGCCATAAATAACAGACAACGCAACACAGTGCCGTGATTTAGAGTCATGAAATATACTTTTGCTTAAAACGTCATTAAAAACATTTCAATACTTCATGCTAAAGTAATCGCATTAGGTAATGTAAAACGTTCAGCGTCGGTAAACTGACGGAGATACAAGTACCAATATAGTTTAAAATGGGGTAGGATATACGACATGAGACGATGGCTAACTGCACCGTAAATCTACCACTTCACTCCTTTTCTTACTCGCCGTCTATCTTTCGGATGTACGTGGATGCCTACTTTTTTCTTAGGTTCTAAGAAAGGTACGCTGATGTCTGCATTTAAACTTTTTTTCCCACCTAGGTATCAATTCGCGTGTCCATGCTGTAGCGGGGCCGCATAATATTGGGCGCATTTTTATTTTTTGTTTCATTGATAACAGAAATGAAATCAGATAAATATACCATCACTCGTTTGAGCACAAGGTTGTCCCACTGGTTTCTGCAAGTCTAAAAACCCATGTCGTTTCGTGGAGATTGTCTTCACTGCACGAGACACTTTGATGCGGGAAAGTCCAATTTCAAACAGGGCTCTCAAGCAGGCAGAGGTTTTTTGTTGAGTGTTCTGATTGTGTGGTTTAAAAGATTCCTCTTTCATGCAAGCTTTTCTCTATCGGTCAAACGGGCGGTGCATCAATGACCGCATGCGCGAACACTCAAACAAGATCCAGAAACAAGCTTGATATAGTCAATTATCACTGCATTGCAATTAATGCGGCTCCAGGCCATCTTTCAAAGATGTGACCTATTTGTCAAAATGCCGTGATGACCGCGGACGTCTTATTTCCGAAGCCTTTCACATTCATAATAGCGGCGAAGCATGTGTAAGCCTCCCATTCATTTCTCTCCTTCCGAAGTAGATAGCCTCCCTATCTCATTGACTGCAATTTATTGCCCCTGCGCATGCTGCATTTCTGTTGCTTTTGTGCTTTGAGATAGCGGTAGAAGAGTATATATATATATATATATATATATATATATATATATATATATATATATATATATATATATATATATATATATATATATATATATATATATATATATATATGCTGAATGAAAGAATAAAGGCACTTGGTTGTTAGTAAACGTTGTGGTCTGTGTCCCTCTCTTCGTCCTGCTGTTTAGCGCTGTTTACTGCTCGTAATCATGAACCAACCAGCCCAAATGCGTACTCATCTTCCTAGAATCGACACCGTAGTTGCCAATTGCTTGTTCACCGGCCTGCCTTTTCCTCAGTCGCCGATTACTACAGTATACTGAGTTTGCACTTTTCTCATCGCTAATCAAGCATCTTCATAAAACTTGTATATTTTATGATCATCATGACTGCAGGTTGGAGCGTAGGCTTGTACTACGCTTACTCTATACCTCTTATTTAGTTTTATTACGACTTGGTACCCTCTCGACTACTGCAACCCTCTATGCACGGATAAATAAATTATCTGCAGTTCATGAAATAACCTTTTTCGCTCTGCACTGAAGCGCCGGCAATATGAGATGAACTCTGCGTGTCGGCCACCTCGTTGTATTCTGCGCAGAGGGGGAGTATGAGCCCGTCCAGTCTTGAACGGCCAAGCGGGAGCGAATGTTCATCCAGTCCACATTCGATACGTTTCATTGCATTCGAGTTCTTTAATTACAGACATGACTCGTTCGGCGGATTAGAAGTGGCGCAAATTGTCCCCTTAGACAGCTGGTTATCCTTTGGTACTCTTATTTTGAACGCCTTCAAGATTTCCTCGCTCGCGTGTGCATCTGCTCCTTCATTACCATACATACCCACGGCGGAAGGTATCCACTGAAATCGTTGCGTGCGAACCTTAACTGTTGAGAAATATTGTATTCGGAAACAAAAATACTGAAATTGTTGTAATAGTTTAGATGTTAACTGTGTATTGAAAAATATTACAAAATTTGTTCTCTGGGGGCACTGTGAACAGGCAAATTACGATATAGTCACAGGAAGAATGCTCACCGCCGCGGACAAAAGGAAATGTCCATGAACTTTTTCTTTAAATATTCCCAGAACTGTGGCTGAAATTTCAGTTGCAGTTTATGTTGGTTCTATGAAGGAATGACACTGCTGCTGGTTGGTCAAAATAAATTAGCGCTTCCGAAAATTAGGTTTTGATAAATCGGTAGAAGACTGTATTTGTATTCTTTTAAAATGAGTTTTGCCATAAACTGGCCCCAAATGAAAAACCCCAAAATTAGTGGTGTATATACGACAATCTCAAATAATCTCTAAAAATAGGGCATCTTACGATAAGATCGTAAAAGTTGGCAGGTATTTCAGATATGAAGCTAAATCTTTTTTTTCGAAGTCTTTAAGCTGCACCAAAGACTGCTGACAAGACTAGTTGGAAGGAAAAAACCCAGGAGATAATAGCTGAAGCACTGATTTAGAATCCATAGCATCAAAACCTAACAAATGAACTAGCTACTATTTTCAAATGTCCTGCAATAAAAACACTGGGAAAGAAAATACCATATAGAAAATAGGCACTCACAGTAAGCACAACATCGCCATTACACAAAATAACGCGTTTATGTTGAGAGACAGGAATTTCCCAAAGCGTGATTGTCCCTCGCAAAGGTATCGCACGTGTGCTCTTCGGCGAACGTACAGCCTTACTTCTTTAATTCGGCCCTAGGAGAGCTTTGTGAGCGAAGTCATTTCATTCGAAAAGAGAGAAATAAACAATGGGATTGGGAGGGCAGGGGTTCCGGAGGGCAACGTTTTTTTTGCCTACCAGCCAGCCAGCAACGCGATTTCCAACGAACCGCTCACAGAGCATTCGAATCGCAGGACACAGACCCTTCTGCTTCCTCCTTCTCCCTCTCTCACATGAGACATGGTCGAAGAGCCCGTTGCTTGGTTGCGCACACTGTCGATATATGCCCCTCTTGGGAGGGACGCGGCGCGCGTGGAGCAAATTAGAGGGCAAAATGGCGGATAAAGCGTGACAATCCCCTCCCCCTTACTTATTAGACAGCGGCGTCTCCGTGGTTGTGGCGGCTGTCAAAAGTACAGCATTGCTTCTCCTTTTCTTTCTCTGCCATTTTGCTTTGCTTGAGTATCTCGGCATCGGCGTCCCGCTCGAATCGGGAATCCCCGAGGCTACCTTCTCTCATCCCGTATGTTGCGTCCTTCGGAGCTGCGCGCGAATGCCTTCCCATTTGTCCTGCGTCACGGTGGACGACTTGCCGTTCCCTTGGGGTCCAGTGCAGCTTAGCGCGACACCGATCGGTGTCTGTGACGTTTGCTGCCGCCCCGGAGGGAACGCAATTCCCCATTCCTTCCCTTCACCTTGCCGCAAGAGGACGTATTGGCGAACGTTGCCGCCAAGTCTTGACCCGTTCTCGTAATCTCCTAACACCCCTTCCTGCTATTTGGGTCAGCTCTCACGTTGCGACCGCTTTCAAATTGCACTCTAATCTTCGCGTGCGCTTAATTTATGTACGAACGGATAAACATGGGTGGTAGTGCTGGTGGTGGTGGTGGTAGTTCTCATATTAGTGGCAATATTTTTTAGGCGTTGGAGGACATTCAGAGCTCCTGGCGACATTTCTCCAGCCACAGTAAGACTACTACAGTAATCTTGAGCTTGAAGCGTCTTTGCTTCCGTTTCGAGTCCCAGAGCAGTGCTTTGCCAACCGTAAGAGCAACCAAAGATGCTGACACAACGGAACCACATTTAGTCAATAAACTACCAAGAACAAGGGCCATATAACGTAAAACTGTTCCAATATGTTTTTATTCCAATCTACTGACGTAAAATTTGCGTTACCGCCGACGCATCGGGCGGTCACCCGCAGGGTTGTCTGAACAGACCAATCAAACGCTCTCCTCGTTCATAGGAGGTCACTTTTGTTTGCTTGAAAAGCGAATCACATTGCCTGCACTGACCGGCTTGTCTTATATAATTGGTTCACAAGAGGCGAGGAGCATGCTTAAGTGGAGAGGGATTCGATGGGGCCGAGCCTCTGCACTGAATATCGATAACCGGATGAAGAGGGTGGTGCCGGCCTCTGCGATTGGTCGGCTTTCTCTTACTTAGCTTGCGGTGGCTCGTCGACAATCGCGGCGGCATGCAACGGAAGCTTAAGAATGACGCTAAAACGGATCCTCAGCAAAGAAGAGTTGGCAGAAGGAGGTTGTAAACGTGCCGAAAGTGCTTGAAAACGTTACACGGTCACGCAAGAAGTTTTATTATATTCAAATACACCCATGCTCTCCGGCAGGTGCGAGTAGCCAGTGCTGAAGCGATCGGCGGCAGCCATCTTTTATTCCTTTCGGAACGGGGCAGCCTGCGGCTATTCAGAAGAAAATTCCGTTTTGTTCGGCATATTACTGCATCTTTAACGCGTACGCGTCACTTTGACGTGGTATGTTTTTGCGGTTTTGTGACATCGCGTGAGAGGCAGGTGAAGTGGGCGCAGCCCGAAAACTTTTGACCAATAACCGAGGGCTAATGGCAAAAAAGGCGTCGAATCAGAAATAATTATTTTTCTTTTGCTCGGTCAAATTATGCATAATCAGTGTGTACACGTCATATCAGATGGGGAGCTATCGCGGTTTTCGTGACGTAGCGTGACAGACAGGTGAAGTGGGGGTGGTCCAAAAAAGCTTTTGATTAATCGCGGTGGGCTGATAGCAGAATTGGAATAGAAAAGTTCGGAATATTTTTGCGTTATAGCGCCCCAATATTCAGCCTAGAAGATAATCACACATGCGCATAGGCATAGGCATTTGCCCCATAACGGCACATTGACGCACACGCGCTTGCTGGGGCCCTATAACTTAAAACTATTCCAACCTGTTTTTATTCCAATCTCCTGACGTCAAATTTACGTAATCGCCGATGCAATAATCGGGCGGTGACCCGCAGCGTTGTCTGAACAGCTCAATCAAGCGCTCTCCTCGTTTATAGATGGTCACTTTCGTATGCTTTTAAAACGAATAAAATTACCTTGATTGAGCGGTTGTTCTTATCTGATTGACTGACAAGAGGCGAATAGCACGCTCAAGTGGAGACGGTCTCGATGGGACCGAGCCAGCGCAGTGAAAACAGATAACGGAATAAGGAGGGTGGTTCCAAAGTGTGCGATTAGTCTGCTTCGCCTTACTTATCTTGCGGTGGCTGCAGAAGAACTTCAGTTTGGCCCTGTTGGTGTTTAATGCATATCATATTGACCGCAAATAAAGACTATCTCTCGTAGGATCACGGCCACACACTTTAGCACAGCTTTTCACTAAATATCTTATAGTCATGCGGGTGTAGAGACAAAAGCCGTACGTTTACAGTAAAGAATTCTCACTATCTACCGGGCAGCTATAAAAATCTCGAGCGTAAATTCCTACAGTAGTGAGATTGCTTGCAAACAAACATTTGACGAAGCTTGAGGTTTCAGGAATTGTTCTTTGTACCCATCAATATCTGTTAGCGCTAGGTGTCTACCGCTAGGGGCATTCGCGTGCGAAGAAGTAGTGTAGGAAAACAATCGTCTGTGCGTACAATCGGTTCAGCCTTATGCTTGAAAAATCATTTGAGCGCGGTTTCAATATATACGGGTAGATCCTGCCATCGTAGAGTAAACTATACGAACCAGTCGCCGCATCTAAGGCCCATCCAAAGACGGTATGACAGGAGTGCCGGCACAAGATATATGTACGCCCATATGTACGGAGCCGTCAGCTTACTCCTGCGCGCCGACGTGCCGTTTTCTCGGAAGGCGGCAGCCAAGTGGCTCCACGTAGCGATTCAGCCCTGACACCGACAGCACCATGACATCATCCGCAGTTTTATTCAAGTACGAATAGAAAATGACCCCAAGAAAACACACTTGGCCTGCTTGACGCATCTTGCGCCCATTCATCCTAAAGTCCCGTCATGAGAGCCGGAAGTTTCCACCACGAAACAGAACAGCAGGAGGAGTAGATTTTAATGAAGGAGGAGAGGTCGGCCTGGAGAGCGTGCCTCTAGCCTGCTACTCCTCACTAGGGAAAGGGGAAGTGGGAAATACAGGGAAAGGTAGGTGGCGGGTGATTATGTTATGGTACAATGAGATACTATATACACGTTGTACTATATGCGGATGCGCACTGTAGACGCAATACACGTAAGAGCAGTCTTGTCCATACAAAAAGTAATCTTGTCACAAAAAGTTATTGTGCAAACACATTTCGCACATTTTGCGCATAGTTGATTGCGCAAATGACGGAAATATTCAGCTTGGCAACACGCTTTTGTTCAGTTCAGTTCAGTTCAGTTTATTACCTTAAAGTCCCCCTTAGGGGCATTGCATAAAGGATGGGTTGTTATAAAAATAGCGAAAACATCGTGAGAAATAATTATTTAACAAAATGGTCGCTTACAAGTTCTGTGAACGAAGATGGACAAGTGGTAGTAGCGATGTTGGTGGGAAGCCCGTTCTAGTCTGTGGCGGTACGGAAGAAAAGGGAGGATGTGGAGGTGGTTGTCCGTGCACGGGCGCGCTACTTGAAGTGGATGCCTGGTGCGATGAGATATGTGTGCTGCTGATGTGATGTAAGGCTCTTGATTAAGGGAAGAAAAGAAGAACTTGTGGTACAGGGAAAGACTGGAAATGCGACGTCTACATAAAAGCATTGACAAGCCAGATTCTGATTTCAGAAATGAAACGCTGAAGTCGTATGAGTATGAGGTATGAATGAATCTAACAGCACGATTTTGAACTGATTCTAATGCGCCGGTGAGATATGTTTGACGCGGGTTCCAGATGGCTGACGCGTATTCCAGTTTAGGCCTCACAAGTGGCATATGCTAGTAGTTTTACATATGGTGGGACGTGCCATAGATTCCGTTTTAGAAAACCTAAGGTGTTGTTAGCTGCGGAGATAATGCTAGTGACATGTGCGTGCCAAAACAAATAGTGAGATAGGGTTACACCTAGATATTTATAGGATTGTACTGATTCTAATGGTGTGTTATTAATTTATATGGGAAGAAAAAAGGGTTGCGACGGCGGGAGAAGGACACGAATTTACATTTGTTGGCGTGAAGGGTCATCAGCGAATTGCTGCTCCATTCTAAAACACTATAAAGATCATTTTGGAGAGCAGTATGGTCAGAGGAGTTATTGATAGAGCGGTAGATGACGCAGTCGTCTGCAAACATGCGGATACTACAGGAGACACACTGAGGTAAATCCTTAATATATATTAAAAATAACAGGGGACAGGGGACAGAGCCTTTGGGCACGCCAAAGGTTATTGGGAAGGGACTTGATAGGTTATTGTTGACTAAAACCATTTGTGTGCGATTAGACAAAAATTCCTTTATCCAGATTAGAACGTTTGGGTCCAAGATCAACAGTTGAAGTTTTAGTAGCAAATGTCGGTGGGATACTTTACCAAATGCCTTTGCAAAATCCAATAAGATTGCGTCAGTTTGTACATTGATGTCAAGGTTAGTATGCAAGTCATGAACGAAAAGAGCTAATTGAGTTTCGCAAGAGACATTTTTGCAAAAACCATGTTGTGAAGGGTGTAAAAAGTGATTACTGTCCAAGAAGGTAATGATTTGAGAGTAGATGACATGTTCCATGACTTTGCGCGCCACGCTTCTTAGTGAGATATGTCGATAATTTAATGGAGAATTCCTGTTACCTGTTTTGTAGACTGGAACGACCTTTCCCGCTTTCCAGTCACCCGGCATGTTTCCTGAAGAGAGTGACTGTGAGAGCAGTAAGGAGAAGTATGATGCAGCCATGGGTCTTGTGTTTCTTAGAAGTTTAGAGTTGATTTCATCAATGCCAAATGAAGATGATAGCTTAGTCTTCTGGATTATGGATGAAATTCAGTCAGCACAAGATGTGATGCATGACATGTGACCTTCAATATTGTACAAAGGTAAAGAAATATTTGTTTCGATTTCTTTCGTGAATACTGTTGCAAATGTGGAATTAAAAGTGTCAACGCATTCAGTATCGGTCATCGTCTCGTGTGAGTCATTGGTGAGCATAATGGTGCGAACAGGATGAGGGTTTATTACTTGCCAAAATTGTCTTTGGTTAGTGCGCAGCAAATTTGGGAGTTTGGTGCCATAAAAGGAACGCATTGCGATGCGGATGGCAATCAGATATTCGTTTCCAGCGTTGTAGTAGATTTCCCATCGATCCGTGTTTCCGTTATTTTTAGCCGCTCGGTAAAGACGTTTCTTTTTATTTTCTAGTTTTTTTAAGGCGTTAGTAAACCATGGTTTTTTATTACTGGGGCGAATATGAACTTTAGGAATATATTTGTTAGCCAAATCTGTTAACTTATCCTTAAACATCGACCAGTTATTAAATATTGACTGATTGTGATACGCGGCTTCAAACGTGGGGAAGAAGGTCTGAAGTTCGCGGTTAATTGCGTCATAGTCATCCTTTTCGTAAAGCCTTGTAGGTTTCTTATGTGTCTTATTTGGTGTTACAGGAAAAGAGAAAGTAGCATGAATGACATTATGGTCACTAATTCCTCGAAGGTGTGTAATTGATTACAGAGTACTGGGGTTATTAGTCAAGGATTAGGTGCAGAATGGTTGCGGATTCTGGTGTGACGTGCGTTGGCTCTGAAACTAATTGTGTCAGATTAAAATTTAAACAAATGTCTGTAAAGTTCCTTGCCTCTGGGGGACCTACTATTGAAGAATATGGTAAGTTGCTCCAGTCTATATTTGGCAAATTAAAGTCCCCGAAAAGTAGGATGGAGGCATTAGAGTAGGTTGTTGTAAGTTGTATTAAGTTGTTATTGAGCTCCCCACAGAATTCAGGAGTGGCATGGGGAGGCCTGTAGCAAACCCCCAGCAGCACTGTAAGTTGTGATGCGCTATATAGTAGCCATAGTATTTCGAGTTTTGATGCGATGTTAAGAAATGAACACAAAAGTTGCTGGCGAACTGCTACAAGAACACCGCCGCCCCTTGTGCCTACGCGGTCAGTGCGATTAACTTGGAAGTCAGGTAGCTCGGCCAAAACAACGGTATCAGTGACGTCATTGTGTAGCCAAGTTTCTGTTAAAATGAGCAAGTTGCTGCCTGTTGATGATATGATGTTAGATACAAGCTCGCGCTTCGGAAGAGAACTGCGTGCGTTAGTAAAGACTGCGGAAAACGAAAGATCATTTCTGGGTGCAAGTTCTGGTTGATTCTCTTTTTTTTTTTTTTTTTTTTTTTTGTAGAGGACGGGATGATTGCTATACAATTTATTTTACAGAGTTAGATGATTCGTCAAAAATATATTGTTTAGGACCAATGTACAAGGTCGTGTAGCGTAGAGAGTATGCAAGTGATTTAGATTTGGCGAAATGCAAAGGAGGAGGAGGGAAGAGAAAAGCAGAAGGCAGGGAGGTTAACCAGAATAACGTCCGGTTGGCTACCCTACACCGGGGGAATGGGAAAGGGGAAAACAAAGATCACAGGGAGAGAGAGGAGGGAAGGAAAGAAGGAAATTGCGGCGAGTTCGCTGACGCGTGTGGTCTTACAGAAAATGCATTAAAAGTCACAGATGGTCGCACAAACCCGTCGTCCTTAAGAAACACAAAAGCGCCTTCACCGCTTTATGGGCCGACGGGCGATGGGGGCGGTGTTCCAGCAGCACTTGCACAGAAAGCGGCCGATTGTCCAGTTTTTGAAAAGCTTTCGCAAGTTCTTGTCTCTCAGGAGTGTATCGTGGACAATGGCACAGCAGGTGGTCGATGTTTTCTTCCGTGCCACAGACCTCGCATGCTCCACTGTCAGTCACTCCAATTAATTTCGAGTATGCCTTTGTGAAGGCAACTCCTAACCAAAGGCGACAGAGAAGCGTAGCTTCACGTCGAGGAAGTCCGAGTGGAGGTCGGAGTTGCAGGGAGGGGTTTAGTCGATGCAGTCGCGTAAGTCGTAAGTTTGGCGAGTTCCAATCGGTCAGTGTGAGACTGCGTGCCAGGTGTCTAAGCTGCCTTGCAGCGTCAGTCCTCGAAAGCGGAATTGGAACGCTGTGTTCTTCTTGATGTGCTGTGCGTGCAGCGTTATCGGCAGAATCATTGCCACTGATGCCACAATGACCAGGTACCCATTGAAAAACGACCTCGTGACCTTTTTGTTGGACATCATGGTAAAGTTTCACGACTTCGTATGTCAATTGGTCATGACAGCCGTGTCGGAGAACTGACTGCGTGCACTGTAATGCCGGTTTCGAATCGCAGAACACAGCCCATTTTCTAGGTCTTTCAGAATTAATGAATTCCAGTGCTCGACGCAGGGCCGTTAGTTCTGCCGCCGTTGAGGTCGTGACATGCGATGTCTTGAACCGCAGTGTAATTCCTCGCGTTGGTATAACCACGGCACCAGAAGAACTGCACGACGTAGTCGATCCATCGGTATAGATGTGCACGTGGTTGCTGTACTTTTCATGCAGAAGAAGTAAGCTCAGCTGTTTTAGAGCAGGGGCCGGTAGATCTGTCTTCTTCTGTAGTCCCGGGATCATGATACGTACTTGTGGACGGCTCAAACACCACGGAGGAAATGCTGGCTTGGCCGCAGGTGCGTACCCTGAAGTAAACGACGCACGATGTGCACTGACAATGCCACTAAATGTCGAGCAGGGCCTTTCAGCAGTGAGGCTCGCCAAGTGATGGGAAGGGGTCCTAGCATAATGCCTGAGATGCATACGCATTGTCTCAACGGTAATGTGCGTCGTGATTGGGTAATCCTGCGCAAGGGCAATGGTTTCAGCCGTTGATGCACTGCGTGGTAAGCCATGACATATCTTAAGGGCTTGGGCTTGAATACTCTGAATCGTACGCAGGTTAGTCTTGCAGGTGTTGGATATTGCAGGCAGGCTGTATCGCAGGAATCCAACGAACAACGCCGTGTACAGCTGTAACATAGCGTGTATAGATACTCCCCAACTTTTTCCTGCAAGGAACCTGAATAGGTGACAGATAGCAGTTAGCCGCTTTTTCACGTAATTGACATGCGGAGTCCAAGACAGGTCTCTGTCAATTACGACTCCCAAGAATCTGTGACATTTGCTGTATGGTATAGGTTGTCCGTTTATAGATACGCCGTAACCAGACATTGGCTTCCTCGTGAATGCCACCATTGCGCACTTTCCGCATGAAATTTCAAGTCCTTGTTCACGAA
This sequence comes from Dermacentor andersoni, assembly GCF_023375885.2. Classification (NCBI taxonomy): domain Eukaryota; kingdom Metazoa; phylum Arthropoda; class Arachnida; order Ixodida; family Ixodidae; genus Dermacentor; species Dermacentor andersoni. The sequence continues at coordinate 32,003,698 of NC_092814.1, read as the reverse complement.
GGTAGCAAGATGTCATTGTGGCTGCCTTCTGAAGCCGAGCACGAAGCTGAAGTCGTGTGACACCTGATGCCCAAATGCAGATGTCGTCCGCATAGATGGAAAGTCGTACGGTGCTTGGCAGGTTGTAAACTAATCCGCTGAGGGTGAGATTGAAAAGAGTCGGGCTAAGCACTCCTCCTTGAGGGACTCCTCGGCTACCGTAATGCTCAGACGTCGGGCCATTTTCTGTGTGCACGTAGAATGGTCTCCTCTGTAAGTAGTTGCGCACCCACATATACACCTTACCACCCAGTCCGACGGCTTCTAACGTGCTAAGGATGGCTTCATGGGTGACATTATCATAAGCTCCTTTAACGTCTAGAAACAGAGCAGCAGATAGTCGCTTACAGGCCTTTTGGTGTTGCACAAATGTTATCAAGTCAACAACGCTGTCTGTTGACGAACGGCCCCGTCTGAATCCGGCCATGGCATGTGGATAGATTTCATAGTACTCTAAGTACCATTCTAGACGTGTTAAAATCATTCTTTCCATTGTTTTTCCGACACAGCTGGCAAGTGCGATCGGACGGTATGAGGAAATGTCCAAAGGCGACTTGCCAGCTTTGAGAAGTGGAATGAGGCGAGTTGACTTCCACTCTTGCGGAACCGTGCCCGTCTGCCAGGAGTCGTTGTAGAGGAGCAAGAGTGCCTTCCGAGCTTGATCTCCTAGGTTACACAGGGCACGGTATGTAATGCCGTCAGGTCCTGGCGCTGAAGAACGCCTGCACGAAGCCAGCGCAGCTTCTAGTTCTTCCATAGAAAAAGGGCATTCCATGCGGGGATCGCGTGAGAACAGTGGGTGGTCGAGCGTTTCTGTACCCGTTTCATCGGAATTTGCCTCGCCAGCAATCTTTCTGCAGAAAGATTCAGCGACATCAATATCTCTACATTGTAGATAAAGTGCCAGAGATTTAAACGGGTGGCGCTGACCAAAGGTTGTGCGAAGGCCACGAACAGTCCTCCATATAAGCGACAAAGGTTTTCGCGGATCCAGGGACTCGCAAAAGGATGCCCATTGTCGTGAAGCCAGCTTGTTCATGTGACGCTGTATTTTCTTTTGTGTTCGTCTAGCCAATCTCAAGTCATGATTGGACTTTGTGCGTCTATATCTTCGCTCCGCACGACGGCGAATTGCTCGAAGTTTTGCTAGTTCGATGTCGAAATCGGTGCGGGAAGAACTCCTCGAAAGCGAATGCGTGGTTGTTTGTATGGCATCCTTTATGGCGCCCTGTAGGTTATAGGAGGTGCCGTCAGGACAACAGTCTTCCATTATTATTTTGTATTTAGGCCAATCGGTGCACTGGACGGTTCTGGAGGACTTGGAGCTAGTCAAACCTTCGATCTTCAAATAGGTTGGGATGTGGTCGCTACCCCGTGTTTCTAAATCCGAAAACCAGTGCACTCTTCTCGAAAGCGAACGTGAAACGAAGGTTAAGTCCAAGCAGCTGCTATACGCTGATCCACGAAGATAAGTAGGGCTTCCATCATTTGACAAGCAAAATTCGCGTTCAGAGGCAAAGGACACCAATGTTCTGCCTCTAGAGTTAACTTTGGAGCTTCCCCATAGGTAATGGTGGGCGTTAAAGTCACCAGTGAGCACCCACGGCTGTGGAGTCGATGTTAAAATTCCCCGTAGGCGCTCACAATCTAGGCGGCTTGCTGGAGATAAATAGGCTCCAAGAATTGTGAAAGTGAGCTTTTTCTTCTTCACTGTTAAGCAAACGTATTGATTTGCTTCGTCAGGAGGCACTGGGTGATGTATATAGGTCAAGTCACGGCGTATAAACACAACAACCTTGCTGCACTCTCCGTGGGTAGAGGACATGAAGCACTCATACCCGGACAGTCTGATTGGAGCTGACAGGTTGGGCTCGCAAATCACGATAATGGGGAACTGGTGGGCAAAGACAAACTGTCTGAAGTCGGACATGCGTGACTTAAGCCCTCTGGCGTTCCACTGAAATACAGATGCATTCTTGACCTCCTCTTGAAATGACGGTAATTCTCGGGCCGTGGTTTTACCCTAGAGCCGCGAGCACCGGACTCAAGGTGTCCAGCACCTGCAGTGCGCTCTGTGCCGACGGGGTTTTTATGCTGCTCAGTAGAATGCGCATGGCGTCCATAAGTGATTTCAGCATCACTATGACTTGGCGATTCTCAGTCGTCGTCCCATCCGCGGTTCGTGAGTTCATTGCGGGCGGCGCAATTTGATGTGACTCCGAGGCAGGTTGTGCTCGTGGAAGTGTAGGCCACTCTTCAGGAGGTGAGAGTATTGCCCCAGTCTTCGTTTTCGCACTGCCGGTCTTTGTGGAAGTTGGCGTTGATACGGTAGCCGCTTTGCCGGAAGGTGGCGTATATCTTTCAGTAGACGTAACTCTTCGTGCTGCTCTTCGGTGCCGATGTCGTCGTCGCCTGAGAGTAGCGGCAGCCTCTCTGTGTGTTGAATGGTCCCGTACCATACGTTTGAGTACTGCTCGCTCGTTCCTCACCCGCGGGCAATCATTGGATGAGGCCTCATGAGTACCATGGCAGTTAGGGCACTTTAACACAGTTGCGCGGCAGGCATCTGCTGAATGAGATTCGGCGCACCGTGGGCACACGAGGTTATTCCTGCAGACACCTTTTACGTGTCCCATCTTGCAGCATTTGTAGCATTGCAGGGGCTTCGGTACGTATGGGCGGACTGGATGGCGGACGTGACCAACTTTGACGTGTGAGGGGAGGCTGTCTCCATCAAACCACAGCTTCAGGCAACGGGTGTTGCCAAGTCTTGTGATGTGCGTGATGAGAGTGCCTTCTGTAGTTGGCTTTATTAATATTGGTAAGTCGTCAGTTGGAATAGAAATATCGACATCATAAATGACACCGATAGTGCCATTGCCACCAGTAGGTATCATGGATCGCACTTGCACTTTGTCGATCTCCGTTATGTGCCGCAGGCTTTGCAGTGCACTACGGTGTAGAACATCTACTGCAAGGACATTCTTCCGTGCGTTTATTCTCACGTCCTTTATCTCGTTTGGCGCGATTCCCTCAAGAAACGCAGAAAGGACTTGCCTGTTTAGGAGTCGCAGATTTGACACTGGGTCCACAGGCATGAAGAGCATAGTGTACGGCCAGCGCTGTGGTGTTGTCTTCACGGTGGAGACACTTGGCGACGATGACCTCCGTAGCAGCCTTCTTTTTGTCGTTCGGCTCATGACAAGCGTGAAATCGTCGTCCGAGGAGTCGACGCTGTCCGAGTACAACTCGGTTGCCTCGCTGTCCGTGTCACTCGACGCATTTCCACGTTTCCTGGACGTGACCGCACGTGATGGCTTGGCTCCAGGATGGTCTTCGAGGGCTTCTTCGTCCATTGCCGCAACACGGGAGCGGCAGCTCCCAGAGTTTGTAAAGAAATAAAGCGAGACAAAGGTACAAGCGTTCTATGATAGAAACACTCAAATGCAAAAGAGCCTTCCGTGCTTTCTGAGTCAGGCGAGAGAAATCTTCACCTACACTATAATTTGTTCCTTTCAGCATTCGGCCTTTTGACAGAAGGGCGTCTTTCGTTTTCCAATGTGCAAATTTTACTATTATTGGACGATTCCGATCTTTGCTGTGCTTTCCTAAGCGATGTGCCCGTTCTATATCTGTGGGGTTGATGTCGGTTTGTAAATGATCACGGCAGATCTGAATTGCTAATTCTTCAGACTTAGTAAAAGTATCATTTGTAGTGGGGTCAGTAATTCCGTAGAAGATCAGGTTATTGCGGCGGGATCGGTTTTCGGCGTCGTCGAAACGGGCCTCGAACGCTGTGACCAGGCGAGTTGTTTCAGTTGATGTTGTCTGTAGTACTTCCATGTCTTGGCGTAGAGGCATGAGGGCCTGATAATGGGCCTCTAAGTCGGTCATGCGCTTATTCAGGTCGTTGATTGTTTTGTATGTGGTGGTCAGCTGCAGTTTCAGGCCCTTTCGCTCCTGCACAAGTGTTGTTTGACCTGCGGTTAGTTTCTGCAATTCGGCCAGTACAGTGTCTAGGCTGGCAGGACCAGGGTTAGTCTCGACGTCACCAGATATGATTAGTAGCAGACGGATGACATAAATGCACTCAGTGGCAATCGCGACGCAGCACCGTGGGCTCGGTAGCTGTACTAGAAGATAATTGCTTGATTTTTTAGCAAGAAGTGCATATGTTTGACTAACCTGCATGGCGAGAGCAAAGCGGTCAGCGAACTGCACCAAGGTACAGTCACCGGGCCCACAAAGCTGCGTCGACGGTGGTTGTTCCTTTATAGCTGGTAGGGCTGTTGTTGATTCCTTCCAAGTTGTCTCCAGGACCGGTAGCTCGCGTTCAAACGGTGACGCCGATGGAAATGGTGATAAGTTGAAACCGGGCAAAGGATAGTACGTGGCCGCCCCGTCTTCGTGGCAAGGGGAAGCCTGCACTGACGAGGCACCCGAGGATGCGCATGCCAGAACAGGAAGCAGCAGGTTGGAGATGAGATAGACGACCAACTGCATGGCGAGAGCAAAGCGGTTAGCGAACTACACCAAGGTACAGTCACCGGGTCGTTTCGTCATTACCGGGATGACGAAATGGCCCGTTGAACTGCTCAAGGTGGCTACCTAGGCTAGTTGGTGATGCATACTAACAGTAAATAACGCCTGACGGAAGTCAGCGCTTGTCCCGTCTAGAGATGTAAAATTTCATGAAATTTTGAGTGGCGTGAGAAAACTGGTTTCTTTTGTCTTTTTCTGACAAATATGCAAACTTTAAGAATATTGCGCACAGATATATGAAAAACCCGACACATCTATTTCTCTAACACCGAAAAGAATATAACTGTTGCCCTATTGCATCACGAAAGTCCCAGCAGAGCTTCCAGGTTCAAAATCTAGGTAATTTCACGTCAAGGCATTGATTTCACATCAAAGCGTCAAGACTGACACTTGTATCAGTCTGTGTCCGATTCATTTCTGCTTGACCCGTCAACGCTTCGCTGTGCCGCGGACGAAGCCTTCGGGACACTGAGGTTCGAATGCACGTACACAAGTTATTGGATGCGATCATCTTCACCCTGAACCCGCAACCTTGCAGGTTTCCGCAGAACCTTGCAAAACCTTGCAGGTTTCCGCAGCATTATTACATAAAACTCTTTCCTTTGCTTCGAGTTGTCGATAAATTCGACTTCAACCTGCCATCTGCTAGCCGCCTGGTCAGCTCAGATGGTAGAGCGGCTGGCCCGGAAAGGCGGTGGTCCCGGGTTCGGGTACCGGACCGGGACGAGTTTTTCTTTCGAGGAACCCGTATGGGTTGCCTTTATAGCAATTGCTACAATTAAATGAATGTCTCATTTCCTCTTTATTAATTACTTCCCTACAACTTGCGGGTTTCCGCAGAACTATTACGTCAAACCCTTACGTACCACGTTAGTACCACGTTATCAGTAAAGTTCTGTCTCCTAGTCACGCATTTAAATACAGCGAGTGTCATAACAAAATGCTTATTAAAAACAGAGCAGTAAAAAGGCCTTTCCTCGGTAAGCTTCACGAATTGTGTAATAACTAGTTAAGTTTAAGTAGACAGAGCTCACTCATTAAAAGTTGATCAACTATTTCTCAGAGCAACACAGGTGCTATGAGAGAGGCTGTATAGTGAAGGGCTACGGATTAATATTGAGAGCCTAGGGCTCCATAATGTGCGCCTACGTCTAAGCGGACAAGCTTCTTCGCAATCCGGCCCCATCAGTAAATGAGGCCACCACGGCCGGGGACCGAAAAAAAATTTATGCAGGTACGTACAACGCTTATGTCTGAATCTATGTGAAGCGAGGCTTTAGTGAAGTGGTTAATTAAGCGTTTTGCAACAATGTGCAATGAGTAAAATTTTGTTTACTTTCATCCTGTGCAACGTGTAATTTCATGCAATGTTCATGTTCGTCAACCACAAAGGTCACAGCTTTATTCTCGTGCAATATTTATGTTGTCTTGCGTCGCTTTTTGTGTCACATTGCTACATACCCACTCTGAAGGATTTGCCGTGAATGGGAACCCACCCAGTGGCGTATATCGAATGACTAATTCAAATAAAATCAAGTAAATCAAGGAATCCGTTATATATAATGCGCTATTCCATTAACAGGCCGGCGGGCTTTATAGATACCCGTGAGCCAACATTGTATGAGGTATCGCGCAGGAATTTCTTTTTTGTTACGCAGAACAGAGGTGATCCTTACTTGCGCAACCTTGGCGTTCAGCATAACAGGGTGCCCCACGTAACTTGTACCAAAAGTTAAAAATATGCGAGTGCCACGTAGCTGAACAAAATCAACGTAATGTTGTTTGCTGTCGCTTGCAGCAAGTCCGGCTATCTTTTTGTTTGTGTTTTGCCTAATTCCGTAATTTAATGTCATTAATTAATTAAATTCTCAAATATTATAACCAGATCAACATTGTCAGTCAGAAAATTGTAGGCCATCATGAACAATTCCCGATCCATCTTTCTGTTGCTCCATACGTGCTACATTAAAGTTATTTCCAAGCCTGAAAGAAGCTCGCCAAAGCACGCGAGGTGTCGCACGACTAGTCGCGCGGCACTTTTTCTTTCTAGCTAGTGTTTGTCTCACCAGGGAGGCGGACAACGCCATTAGACTCATCAAGATAGTCGCCAATCGACAGAAAGGCCTCGGCCAAGGCAACATTGGCCGCTTTGTGCACGCCTTCGTTCTGTGTCACTTTGCGTACGTCGCTGCAATGCACGAATGGCAGAGGGCGGAAAGGGACAAACTCAACGCGCTTCTGAGAAAGGGGTTTAACAGAGCCCTGGGATTACCCATATATACGAAGACCGAGGGGCTCATGCAGTTGGGCATGCACAAAACTCTAGAAGAGATTGCCGAGGCGCAGGAGAGAGCTCAATATATCAGACTCCCCACAACGCAGTCCGTAAGACAAATCCTGAAAAGGGTGGGCATCTCGCCCGCCACGGTTAAAGATAAGCACAGTGAAATGCAGAGGAAGCTGAAGGACTGCATCATGGCCATGCCCGTTCCGAGGAACGCACACCCAGTACACAACGTGGGCAGAAGGCGAGCTAGAGCCAAAGCCCTGCTCGAGAAAGCCAGGGAACGAGTAAAAGAAAACACTTACGTCTATGCGGTGTTCGAACCCAGCAGGCGAGTGCTCACCGCGGTCTGCCTGGATAGTAGAGGAAACGTGGCGAATTCAGCGTCTGTATATACAACGGATCCAGAGACGGCCGAACAGGTAGCCATCGCCCTGGCACTCCTGGATGGCAAGAGGACCAGAATACACAGGGACTCGAGGGCGGCCGTGGGAGCCTTGGCAAAATGTACCGTTTCCAGACAGGCGCTGGCGATCCTCCGCGGCAAAGTTAACCCGCGCACAATCATCGGGTTTCCCGCACACATGGGAGAAATTGACGGAGCCTCGACTAATCTCAACGAGTCCGCTCACGACGCTGCGCGAGGGCTTACAGACTGCGTGGCGCCAGGGCAGGCTTGGAGGTTACGTACTGCAGTGACCATCTTCTCTCATACAACGAACTCGCGAAACTTTTACTTGGCGCGCAGATCATATCCGCCTCCGCACATAAGGATAAACAGACTCCAAGCCTGAGACTCTTGCAGACGGGGACCTATCCCAATCCCCTATTAATAAGCAAAATATTTCCCGAAGCCTTGACTTCATACACGTGCCCGCGATGCGCTAGCGTGGCAAACTTAGAACATATGCTCTGGCGGTTCTCCGCGTTACGCAGCGACAAGGTCAACACCGAATAGCGTCGGGACGCGGCTCTCCGTAGCCCACAACTAGAAGAACAGACATGGGCAGCCCATCGGGCCCGCAATGCGGCCGAGAGGCTATAGGCCTTTCAGTCCCGACGTGGAAGCGCCCGCTTCGGGCTAGGAAACTAGCGCGACCTGAAGGACCTGAATAAAGTTTTTCATACCATACGATATCATACCGTAACTTGTGTTTTGCATTCCGCCCCCACTGGAATGAGGTCGCCGTCAGTGCCGTCGGTGCGAATATTACGCTGCCGAAAAAATAACATCGTTATCTGTAACGCCATGCTTTCTTTCAGAATTCCTTAACATGTCTGATGAAACACAAACTATGAGAAATAGCATCGGCTGGGCATACAGCCCTCTTTCTTGCTTGTAGATTCGGAATAATTTCGTTAAAACAACAGCAAAAAAAGAAAGGAAGGAAAGAAGCTCAAGGGAAAAGGATTAATACGTAATCTATAGTATAGAATATCGTAAATCATCATAAAACCATTCCCTAGCTATTGATATAGCAAGAACATATTCAAAAAAGCACAAGAAAGATCCTACGTGACCATGAGAACACAAATAGTTAAAGAAATGTCGCGATGCGACTTAATTTCCTTCTCATATCTCTTGCTTACTAGAAAATGTACTGAGATGATAATTCCCCAAATTAGAACGCACCATGCAACTTTTATTTCTTCTTTAACGACAGCTGCTACGTATCCTCACAGCCCGTCTGTTTATTTTTTTTTTTTTAACGAAGATAACCTTGTCGTCAAGTCCCGCCACATTCCATATCCCAAACGTAGCGACGTCATTCCATCCGGCTGATCTCCGAAAGCGATAGAGATTTCGCTGCGACGTTCCCCAAGCGCTTAGTGCTCCGAAAGCTGCACATAGCGAGAATTCTCCAGGAGTGAAAGGACGGAAAAACAAAAAAAAAAAACATCGAGGGCAGGAGAGGCGTCAGTTATAGTGTCGAAAATGGGGAAGCGAACCGAAAATGAAAATTCGATCATGTGCGCAGGTATAACATATAAGTGACAACGCTTCCTAGTTCAGCACGGAGCCATAAAGAAACGGCGGGCAGAAGTGCGCAAGCAGTTTACTTTCTTTCTTGCTTTCGCAGCCGTGAGGACGACGGCAAGCTTCTTCAAAAGCCGTTCCTCTCAATGGCTAGGTCTGTGATGAACCCTTTGAGAAACTGCTGGCTTTCCCGGGGCAGCCCATTTCGCGCGATGGCGGAGATGTGGCCTGCTGTGCTTCATGCCGGAGCTCGGTGCGTTTCAAGCGAGAGATTAACGGGCGTAGTGCTTGTGTAACTTACAGCCCCTTGCCGCCGCGCTTTATGAACATGGGATAGGCCGCGTGGCGCAGCCGCTCTGAGCACATTGTGTTCACTATTGCCGTATGCGTCTTATTCGATATAATGCTGTAGGTACCGAAAGCCTCTCCCGTAAAGATAAGTTTCCAGATCTTTTGCAACGTTTTCGCACAGCAGCTAGCCTTGTAGCCATCAGCCCTCTTGCACCGTGTTGGGGCGGCACCCCAAATATCATGCACGGTATAATAACGCGCTGCGCTGAAGAACCTATAACTCCCGCTCCATTACTAACAAGGCGGCTATAGACACTATGCAAAGATATCAGCAAACTTTCGCATCTACTTGTAGTTTTGTTTACTTCACAGTTATGCGCTTTCATTTTTCTTTGTGCTTTCTTCTGCGTTAGCCCTTTCTCTTTGTCCACACTACTGGTTTTGTTAGCTGGAGTTTTCTGTCATATGAACATTCTGAACCATAATCTGTCTCGCCTAGCGTTTTCCTTACTCGTTCTCCCTCCTTACGTGCGGTGTAACTTTCCAAAGCTGTGAATCGCGGACTTTTTTTTTTTCATGACGTGGCTTATCGTGAATCAACACAGTTGCAAATGAAAGTTAGTAAAGTGAAGATGGAAAGGGCACGAATGAAACTGCGGACGATAGGTGACATAACTGAGAAAAAGTGCACCAAGCGTAAGACAAAAAGTCATCAAAGCAAGCAAAAACAAAAAGAAGGGAAAAAAGTGGCGCGAGACGAGTAGTAATAATTTAGTCAAGCATGCCCCCATTCACTTTGAGTGCAGATATTAAAATTTATTCATTGCATATTCTAGACCTTTTGGCCCAAGAGCAGGGCAACTCATAATTACAGACATAGTATATATTACAAAAGAGTAACAATGAAATTTAACCCTTTGTTTAATAATAGCGAGACAATAACATGCGTGACATGGTACAAAAGTGAAACGTTGGTTTAGTATTAGTGACTGAGGAGATGTCAGAATTACTTGGTTCCAATCTGATGCCCTGCGTGGAAAATTAGTATACCTTAAGTGTCAGTTCTAGCAAAATAACGGGTTAGTGAGCCAGGACGATGCTGTCTTCTGGGTAGGGGCACGTATTCACAAAAAAAACTTAATACGCCAGAACTGCTCGTAACCCAATCGTGATATTGGGCATAATATTAGCAAAGGCCAATGGCAAATATGACTTAGCAACGAAAAGCTTCGTGAATAGGGGACGTATTCAGAAGACTTTTCGTTCGTAAGTGCTACCTGCCATTGGCCGGCCGATTTCGCTAACGATACACGTACAACACTACGATCAACAATTGGAATTTCTTGTGCGTGCGTGCGTGCGTGCGTGTGCGTGTGTGTGTGCGTGTGTGCATGCGTGTGCGTGCGTGCGTGTGTGTGCATGTGTGTGCGTGTGTGTGCATGTGTGTGCGAGTGCGTGTGCATGTGTGTGCGTGTGCGTGTGCGTGTGCGTGTGCGTGTGCGTGTGTGTGTGTGTGTGTGTGTGTGTGTGTGTGTGTGTGTGTGTGTGTGTGTGTGTGTGTGTGTGTGTGTGTGTGTGTGTGTGTGCGTGTGTGTGCGCGCATCAGCAATGGTTGAAATTTACGAACAGTGCTTTTTTTTCTTTTTTTCTTTTGTTTGCCAGGCCTTCACTTTGCGCGCTGCTAAGTTTCGTCGGTTTCAGCGTCAGGTCGCTACACCGTCACCAATTCCTGCATTTTCAATTTCTGAGTAGCTATCCGCATTCTGTATTTCAACTGTTAGGCAAAGAACTTGGCTAATGTAATTCCTACGCCATGTCTTGTTCGATGATGGCGACCTTCCTTATATTTATTCTTACTTTACTGACTGACTTGATCAGTTATAGTATGCATGTAGTCTGAGTAGAGGCATCCTGGTAATCATTGCAGAGACCAAGTTTCACTATAGCTGGCTTGCACTGACGTTATCCAAAGCGGCGCCATGTTGGTGAACCAGCAGGGTAAGCAGCTGCGTCTGTTGGTTTCTCGCGCGGCTCTTACACCCTCTAACACAGCCGGTAGGGCAGGGGCCTTTCTAAAAGCTTTCCTTCCTCCGTGGAAGCATGGTTACCTGCGGCAGTGAATATGATATGCACAGACGTCATCCTAGGCGCCATATTGGAGGACCACAACGGCGAAAAGCTGCGTCCGTGACGTTACGTGCAAGCAATCTATAGAAATCTGGGGCCGCATTTCACAACGGTTTCCGGTACAAGAACATTGTGTCATTGGCTGGCCGCCTTCACTAATCATGTGCCTGCTATTCCGATTGACCGTCACGTGTAGCTAATGTTCGATGAAGCTGAACACACATGAGTGTCGAGAATTACACGTTTAATACGTGATAAATTCCCTAGAAACCGGCCGAGTACATTTGTACATAGAGAACGTCTTTATTTCCCTTTTCCGTCGTGATCCAAGTCTAATAAAAACAAAAGTGAGAAACAAATGTAAAATTAATCTAGCACTTCCTGCAAGTATTTCAACTTATTTTATGTTTGTTCAAACGTCCCACACGTTTCATAAAATAGTATACCTCACTTGGCATTTCCTCGCTTTCACAAAGTTCTCGGACAGGCTTCTTCTCCTGTCAGCATCAAAGCATCGCCGAAGAGTACTTGGTTTCCGAGGAGGGACAAGAAGGGGCGAGGACACGCCGTTAATACCTTCTGTTGGTCTGCGTTTTTCATCGCCGCAAAAGAACTGGGCACCGGGTTCCCGGACCCGACCCATGGCTAAGTACAGTTCACAACGTAGGACGCGGAAGGGAATGTTGCCTGGCCAAAGGTAAACAAGAAAAAGAAACTTCGGAGGGGAAGGAGCGAGAGTCGGCGAAAGAAAAGGGTTATTGCTGCCCAGCCCAAATAAACAGCCGCTATATATATGGCTCGGTTTCTGGTCTCTCGACCGCTGCAGACGTCGCGAGCTCCCCTTCCGCCCGTCTGCCGAACAGCGCGCGCAGCAGTTATTATTGATAGCGCTCGCAGATCGAACGACCGAGCGCCGCCGGAGGCTTAGAACAACAGATCGCACGGTCCGTCCTCATCATCCGTCCAGAAATGAAGTTTCTGGTTCGTGCGTCTCGGCATGAAGCGCGTCCCACGACGGTAACAGCGCCCGTCCAGCGGTCGCCGCAGCAGTTTGTGGGCGCCGACAGTGTCGCCCTGCGGCCATCTCCAAGTGGCCTCCTCCTCAGCGTCGTCCCCCTAGGCTGCGGGTAATGCGTTTTCGAGTCCCTCGCATCGGAGCGAGAGCGACGACCCGCCACAGGACAAGCCCGACTGTCGCGTGTACGGCGACGTGCGTACGCAATTTGTCCCCGCGTCTGCACCCGCAACAAAAGTAAATGTACGGAGCACGCGGCGCTGTTCTATATATAGATGCATCCACTCCCTTCCTAGCAGAATTAGGCAGCATGGTCTGGCCTCCTGAACCAACATATCAGTGACATCTTCGTGTGTGACCACATAAAGGCTTGTGATTTTCGCGAGTTCTAGGGGTGCGTGCATTTTTTTCTCAACATTTTTCATTTTGCATCTTACTCTGAGTCACTGCTTGGCGTAGCAAGGATTTAAAGAATTTAGCTCAACCTTAACTACCCTAATGTGTATCAGAAATGGCGCAAGGTAGATTACCATGAGACATCAGAGCGCGCTCGTGACCTTGTAGTACGAAATGGTGATTTAAGGGCTTATTGGCACATGGTTGTTGTTGGTTAAGAGAGAGAGAGAGAAATGCAAATGAGAGAAATGCAGGGAGGTTAACAAGAGTCAAAGCCTCCGGTTTACCCTGAACTAGGGGAAGGGAAAGGGGAAGCAAAGACGGAAAGAAGAGCGGGGACAAAAAGAAGGGCGTCCAAAAAAAAAAAGGACGGGATCATTATAGTCTTTTAATAGGCCACTGTCACGTAAAAACGTCAACAAAGCCTTGGCCGGCTTTCGGTGCGACGACAGCTCCTGTCGGCATTCCAAGACTGACTGTTCTGACAGTGGCCTGTCGTCAAGGCGTGCCAACACGGCCGCTAGCTCTGTATCGAGGACAGTTGCAAATTACGTGTTCTATAGTCTCCTCGCCGCCGCAGTGATTGCCAGCCGCGCTCTCGTCCATACCGACTCGGAAGGCAAAAGATCTTGTGAAAGCGACACCAAGCCACAGTCGGCAAAGTTCTGTTGTCTCGAGTCGAGATAGTACAGATGGGGGTCGAAGTCGAAGGGACGGGTCCCGTCGGTGTAGACATGTGTGCTTCAAGCGTGCTGTGTTACATACGGCCCTTCCGGAAAGAAGGGCCACAAGAAGGGCCGATCAACCCACGCGCGCACGCAGGTAGGCGAGACGTCAGAAGACGCCATACAGGGTATCCCACATTACTTGAGCCAATAATATAAAAATTAAAGGTGCGTCGGAAGTGAATTGAACCGATCGCATATTATTCGCAATAGCCTAAAGTAACTCAGATATTTTTTTTCCACATAACTACCGGATTAATTAAGTTTAATTACCCAACTTCTTAATTATTGGCTGAGGGCTCCAAGTATGATAAGCAGATTTGTAGAGCACCTTCAGAAACCACCGATCGAGTTGTTTCCCTTACGATACGTCTCACGTAGTCCGTTTTTTCCGGGTTGTAAAGCAAGCCCACGAAACATGAAAAAAGCCACGTGACGGAGTGTTTTCCGCAGTGGTATTGTGCTCCTCTCAAGAGTGCGTTCGGTGGACAAGGTCGGCTGCATCATGACTGGCGACGAAGAAGCGGCAGGACGTTCTTTATCTCATTGGCCGCGCTCGGCCAGCAGCATGAATTTTCGCCGTCATCCAGCGGAAGCCAATAATTAAAAAGTTGGGTAATTAAACTTAATTAATTAGTGAGTTATGGGGGAAACAAAAAGTTGTCTGAGTTACTATAGGCTATTCCGAATAGTATGCGTTCGGTTCAATTCGTTCGCTTCAGACGTGCCTTTCATGTTTAAATTCTTTACACCTTTTTTCTCCCTTCTCTCTCTTCCCCTTCTCCCTTCCCCCAGCGTAGGGTAGCCAACCAGACTATTGACTGGTTAACATCGCTGCCTTCCTTTATTCTTCTCTCTCTCTCTCTTTTTTGGCTTAAGTTATGTGGGACATCCTGTATATGAATACCGACACGGATGCTTACTAACCAGTGCTGGTTAGTAAGCACCCGTGACGTTCTAGCACCGACAAGGATAGCACCACCGAAACCTGACTGAAGCTAGCCGCATTCAGATTGCTCACACAAAGTCACTGATTTCGCATACGGGCAAATAATTCATTCCTCTTTTTGCCAGTTTAAATGAGCAAAAATGAAACGACAAAACGGGTTTACTAGCCCTCATATGGGGAGAGGGGGGTTGGAGTACCTCGTGTTGCGGGCTGAATGTGAAACTTATGTCTTAAATTTAACTGGCATCCTCCAGTTGTAGTTCATGCGTTAAAGATATAGAGCGTAAAGTGCATCGCTTGTTCCCCCTACACGTAAAAGTAGTCCGAAAAAGAAAAAAAGAGAGTGAAAGTTATTCACAGCCCTAAGACCAGAAAAAACAAACTCTCAGGCTATCAAAAGCACTCAGACAGTCCAGACAGACTTTGATTCATGTTACCACCACCATATAAAATGGAATGTAAAAAAAAAAGGAAGAAAGCGCAGACACCCCGAACGCCCAGCGTGTGTGGTTTCTGCATATTCTCTTTGCGCCCCGTTTACATTGCGCTTGTAACTTGAATCAAGGATTTGGCAACCAACGAGCCCGTTTAACAGTATTACTTAAAGAAGGACCTTGTCACGGTAACCTAACTATACAACACTTATTATGGGCGCTAAACACAAACAGCCTAAAGGCCAAATAACATGTACGCTTGTCGGCGCCTACGCATGCGCACCTGGTGCGCGACACATTGTACGTGTCGAAGCGCGGCGCAAGCACGGATATCTGCTCCAGACAGATATGGGTGCTCTGGCGGCCTCGCGTTTCCACGCGCCTGGCCACGCAGCTACGGCGTGGTACAATCAACACTCAGTGAGCAAGATTTATGTCATGCGGGAATGTGCTTTTTCTTTACTTTTTGCGCTGATCTAACGATTCTAAAAAAGTTGCTAATCACTTTAGCATACGCTAAAGAGGATAAAGGTGAAAGCCTGCGCGATCACTAGTTTCATTAAATTACTTTGATATTCTCATTCGAATGTGTTCTTACTTTCTATTACCTGTTTTCTATTGTTTTTCTCTTGTCCTCTTTTTCGGTCGCCTAAATGTCGCCACTGGTTTTGCGTGGTTAATGGCACGTTAGAGGAGGAGGAGGAAATAAAGAGAGAAGGCAGGTGTGCTGACCGAAAAGGTGTCTGGTTGGCTACCCTACTCTGGGGGACGGGAAAGAGCGAATAGAAAGATGAGATAGAGAGAGGGAGGGGATGCGGAGGAAAGCCGCGGTGGGCTCGCGCACGCATACGGATGGCCTGAGCGAGTTAGAACGGTCGTGGAAAGTCTATGAAGACATTTCAATTCCAACGACAGCTAATTTCACCGATGCTTTTTTTTGGTTTCATTGTCGGTTCGCTATATATGGTCATGATTATATATATATATATATATAAACGTGAGGAAAGGGGGTTAGCCGAGGGGCCCGATTTTTATTAATCATATCATAACAGGCCAACAAATATATATATATATATATATATATATATATATATATATATATATATATATATATATATATATATATATATATATATATATATATATATATATATATATATATATATATATATATATATACAGAGAGAGAGAGAGAGAACATGAATACCATGGAACTTAAAGCAAATGCTGGCATGCAAACGAACCAGCCGCATAGACGAAGTTCCATGAAACACTGGGAACCTCAATGCTTCCAAGGAGTCCTGCGCAAAGTTGCGACGCGTACGAGTAGCAGTCAGTATCACGAGAGCGCGCACGTCAAGGCGGCCTGTAAAATGCTCGCTGCACATTTTTGCCAGCTCGCAGCCACTGGTTGGCTCAGTGAGCACTACTCGCTTGTGGAGTTCACCTGCTTTCGCCTCGTTTAGCGCGTTATCTGGCAGCCTGTTTCATTGTTACATCTTCAGATAAACTCCACCGTGGCAGTATAGAGGAACTCGGCAGCGCTTTCGGGAAAGGAGTTCGAACGCTGCGAAGCGATATCTCATCATTTCTGGCTCACTGACACGACCTTCAATGAGAGGATCCCGTTTGGCCTGCTAAGCAGTGCACTCGTTTCGCTCAGCGCTGCACAAGTCGAATCGATGAATATAAATAACAAGCACCGCAACGAATTGGCACAACGCGAGTGGGGCGAAAGATGTAATAGAAGGAGAAAAGGTTAAACAACGAGGTCACAAAAGAAGGCAAAAAAAAAACGTACTCGGCTTCTGGGATTATGATAGCGACAATAAACAGAACCCGTCCATCGTGGCAACCTGAAAGCCCTTTGTTTGCTTTGAGAAGCTGCGGCCCTCCACGAGTTGTGCTTCTGCTTTTTTTGTTCCCCATCTCCGCTTGACCGGGACTCGCCTTGTTGCATGTGCGCGCTCGGGCCGCGGTGCAACAAAAGCGCAAGACGGTGGTGGCGCAGCGAAGCCCAAGAGCCAGCAGCATCCTAGCTCTTCTCTATTTTATTTGCGAAGCGAGAAAAATGCAGGAATGGCAGCTCACACTCAGTCGTGAGCCGACGCAAGATTAACACGACTACGGGCCAGAAGTATTATGCAACAGAGTAGTAAATGAGGAGTATAGTGACCATTATCACTAACAAATTTCTAGCGGTTAAAAGGGAAGCTTTCGATCCACTTAGAGATTAAGGTCAAGGTAACTAATGAAGTAGCAGCCAATGACGCACGTTATTCAACACCTTCTAAAAGTCCAAGATGTCTATACGCAGGATGATTGATCAAGAATGTGGTCTACCTGATGAGTGAGTCACGAAAACTGAGTTTCAGATTAGTGTGCTTTCCAGAAGCAGTGTTGTGCCGACGTGAAAAATTATTTATTTTTCAAAAAGTAACTAAAGATTTAAGGTTACATGTTCATGTAGTTTACAGCCTGTGCTAGTAAGTGAAATAGGGCGGTAATTCAAGGGTGAATTTTTGTTACCCCACTTGTGGAACCGATACACTGTGTCAGTTTTTCGGTCAGTAGGAAAGCTAGAATGATCAAGGGACTGTTGGAAAATCTAGGTTCATACAACAGAACTGTCAGCTGAAGTACTCTTAAAAAATTCACTACTGATAAAACCATAACCAGGACATGAATTGTTTTGTAATCATCAATTAGCTTAGCAACACCAGATACATCAAGAGTGACGGGATACATAAATGAAAAATTATGATTGTGTAAATCAGGTAGCTGTACATTGGTAGCAGGGTAGAAGTGTCTAACAGAGCTGTCATTGAATATTGTAGGGCAGAGATTGTTAGGAATGTGGTCACCAGCCTAGCTTTCAGGCGCAATGAACGAGTCCTACGAGGTATTTATGAGATGTCAAAATTTTCTAACATTGTCCTTCAGCAGTGATTGCAGAGTGGTTGACATGAAGTTATACTTAGAAAATTTAAGGGCTTGTACGTAAACCTTAAACGCTAACTGAAACTCAGTCCAACTGTTGTCGGCGACAGTCTAGCAAAAAGGTAAAAATCTTTGTTCCTGTTCGATAAACGCTCAAGGACTATACCGAAGGACTTGTGGGTTTGTGGAGACATTCAATTATGAAATCTTAACTGATGCACCTTGGTTTTAAGCAGTTCCCAGTTAACTTCAACGGACCGGTTACCGAAATCTTCAAAGAAATAGTCAATAAGCGTGGCTAGTTCGCTATTAAAGGCTCGAAAATTAGTTCTTTTGTAACGTAGGCTCTTTTTGCTCATTTCACCTGTTTAAGAATCCAGTCTGTTTATGTAAAAACGAATTAGAACGTCATCACTGATTTCTGGAAAATGCACAATGTCAGATACGAAATCCGGATTGTAATAAATCAATTGTATTTACAGCATTACGGGATACCCTGTTTGCCCCTACTATTAGCTGGGTTAATGACAACAGCGAATACAGGTCCGAAAATTTCCGAGCTTAGGCCGAGAATGTCTGAGAGTTAGATGTAACCTCTGGAAAATTAACATCTCCAAGAAAAAAGAAGTGACAATGGAAAATGCGCGCGAACGAAATTAATGGCATCGTGTAATTCATCAATAAACGTAGACGAGTGAGAGGGAAAACGATATCCCACTCCTAGCATTATTTCAAGATGACCGACTATAACTGAGACAAAAATTATTTCCAAGACACTATCAATATGAGTGCATGAAGACGGTATTCCTTTAGTAATAGCAAGCAAGAGAGAGAAAGAAAAGGATGCACTGAAAGGCAGGGAGGTTAACCAGAGGTAGTTCCGGTTGCCTACCCTGCAAGGGCACAAGGGTTAATGGGGATAAAAAGAGAAATAGAGTGGAAGGGGGAAATAGAGAGAAAGAGAGACGAGCACGGACAAACCGCGAACATTACAGAGCGGTTGGGGGCGACGTTTAAAAGTCTATCGTGAAGCCCCGTAAACCGCAGGAACCTTAGTAACGCTAGTAAGGCCTTCAGCGCGGATGTTCTTTGGGAGCACTTACATAAAGCTTTGAGTTCTGACAGTGGATGATTGTCCAACTAGTCCAGTACTCTGCATATCACTTGTCTCTGGGCACTATATCGCGGGCAGACACAGATAATATGTGCGAGCGTCTCATCGCTGTTGCATGTGTCGCACGTGGGCCTGTTGGCAATTCCAATAACGAAAGAGTAAAGTTTCGTTCGCTTTCTTGTCCTCGCTTCTCCGTTGGAACTTGAAGCTTCTCGGACGATGATCGGCAGTTGTTGATCAAACGCAGACAGGAAGCGATGGAGATCAGATGTACAAGAAATATTTATAGGTAAACTTTTCTATATACATGGCAGGTAAAACAAATACATCATAAACTTGAACAATTGAGAAACAAAGTCTCACTCTTCGACTGCCTCAATGACCCTTAGAGCCCAGACTCGTTTTAACGTACATAGTACGGAGGCTCACTGATCTATCAGAAATCCTGATTTCAGCCAAGTCTAACGTACATAGTACGGAGCCTCACTGATCTATCAGCAATCCTGATTTCAGCTGAGTCTAACGTACATGGTGCGGAGCCTCACTGATCTATCAGCAATCCTGATTTCAGCCGAGTCTGAGGGACAGCATGTCGTCCCGATTTTTATAGCCCAAATATACAAAGAAAAAAAAAGGCGGTAGGGCCGTTGGCCCGTCCCACAGGTTCAGTTGCCAATCAGAGTCAACCGTTTGTTAAGCCACAACCCAAAGGGTTGTGCTTACTCTTAAAAATAAACATATTGGAAAACAAAGCTCTTTTCCTTCTTCCCTAAAAGTCCGTTGCCTCTCACTTCTACGTAGTTAGTGACGGGCTCAGCAAAACACGCCAGGCCCGAACAAGTTATCGCTAGGCAGCCTCAAACCCCAAGGGCGTCTCTAGGCCGCAAATGTCTCGGAAGCAGGGGCATCGACACCACGTACTGCAGCTGCACTCAAGGTTTGTCCGCGTGGGAGACTCGTGACCGTCCTTGTCCTTCAATCTTATTGTCTACAAGACAAAGTTCTCCGAGTGCGTATTTACAAAACGCCGCCGTCCGAATGCGCTCCTCACATGCGCACCGCATCTCTACGGCGCACACTGTAAGCTGTCGTTTTACACCACACATGCTTTTCTCTGCACCCAGCCTCCAAGGCCACCGATTGCCTTCCGGACGCTTAGAATAATAGATTCCCGCTCCGTATATGTAGCACATGGTTAAGGTTGCTAAGCCCTTCTTAACCTCGGCGGCGCCCCCAATTAGCCAAGTACTCGGGAGCCAGAACCACAATACCGCGTACAGCAGTCCCCTTCAAGGCTGGTCTGTGTGGACTCGTGTGACCGTCGGCGGACTGCCAACTCCGTGCGCACAATACTGACTTCCCAGAATCTGCACCTCGCCCCGCTGGCGCCTGCCGCGACGCGTCACCCAACACCGCGCGGTCCCTGTGACCCCTCCTAACACAGAAACGGTTGCCCCGCTGACATGGAGGGGGGGGGGGGGGGGGAAGTGAACCCCTTCTCTATACACAAAGCACTTGGGCGATTCGCGACACTTAAGAACACGAACAATCAAAGCGACCTTACAGAAAGCATATGAGTTCGTAGATGCAAGGCCTAGCCACAGACGGTACAGCATGGTCTGTTCATGTCATGGTAACCCAGACGGTAGGAGAATAGCAAGCAAAATGCCATCGCCACGCCTGGCTGTGCGATCACACTGCTCAACGGAATAATAATGCGCGTCATGAAGAGCACCAGAATGATGAACATGTGTAGACAGCTAAGTTTCCGTCAACGCAATGATATGCGCCGAGCAGCGATCAATTGCTCAGTACAGATCAGCATGCTTGTTCAGTACACTTCTAACATCGGAGAACTGATACATGATGTAAGGTTAATCGCCCATCCCACCTGGCGCTTCCCTAAGTAGAGGCATGTGGCGGAGCGTCAACGTCACGACCACTGCTGCCGCCGCATGTCACTTTACAGACGCTGTCGATAGATCCCTCGTACATTGAGCAATTATTTATTTAAGAAGATTTTGAATACCTTAGACTTCTGTCAACCAAAGGACCAGGCAGGATTCCGTAAAGGCTACTCAACAATAGACCATATTCACACTATCAATCAGGTGATAGAGAAATGTGCGGAATATAACCAACCCTTATATATAGCCTTCATTGATTACGAAAAAGCATTTGATTCAGTCGAAACCTCAGCAGTCATGGAGGCACTACGGAATCAGGGTGTAGATGAGCCATATGTAAAAATACTGGAAGCTATCTATAGCGGTTGCACAGCCACCGTAAACCTCCACAAAGAAAGCAACAAAATCACAATAAAGAAAGGCGTCAGACAGGGAGATACAATATCTCCAATGCTATTCACAGCGTGTTTACAGGAGGTATTCAGAGACCTGGAGTGGGAAGAATTGGGGATAAAAGTTGATGGAGAATACCTTAGCAACTTGCGATTCGCTGATGATATTGCCTTGCTTAGTAACTCAGGAGACCAATTGCAATGCATGCTCACTGACCTGGAGAGGCAAAGCAGAAGGGTGGGTCTGAAAATTAATCTACAGAAAACTAAAGTAATGTTTAACAGTCTCGGAAGAGAACAGCAGTTTACGATAGGTAGCGAGGCACTGGACGTGGTAAGGGAATATATCTACTTAGGGCAGGTAGTGACCACGGATCCGGATCATGAGACTGAAATAACCAGAAGAATAAGAATGGGCTGGGGTGCGTTTGGCAGGCATTCTCAAATCATGAACAGCAGGTTGCCACTATCCCTCAAGAGGAAAGTGTATAACAGCTGTGTCTTACCAGTACTCACCTACGGGGCAGAAACCTGGAGGCTTACGAAAAGGGTTCTGCTGAAATTGAGGACGACGCAACGAGCCATGGAAAGAAGAATGATAGGTGTAACGTTAAGGGATAAGAAAAGAGCAGATTGGGTGAGGGAACAAACGCGGGTAAATGACATCTTAGTTGAAATCAAGAAAAAGAAATGGGCATGGGCCGGACATGTAATGAGGAGGGAAGATAACCGATGGTCATTAAGGGTTACGGACTGGATTCCAAGGGAAGGAAAGCGTAGTAGGGGGCGGCAGAAAGTTAGGTGGGCGGATGACATTAAGACGTTTGCAGGGACAACATGGCCACAATTAGTACATGACCGGGGTAGTTGGAGAAGTATGGGAGAGGCCTTTGCCCTGCAGTGGGCGTAACTAGGCTGATGATGATGATGATGATGATGATGATGATGATGATGATGATGATGATGATGATGATGATGATGATGATGATGATGTTGTAGCACAGGTTTAAAATCTGGTTATCCGGGTCGATATTTCCAAATTCTATAAGCTTCTTTCAAGCAACACGTGTACTGTGTGAGAATTCGTGCCTGATAGTGATGTTCCTTGACCTGAACTGATTGCGCAGTGAAAGAATCTTTTTGAAGATCCCCTGGTGGTCAAACTTCATCCAGAGTCCCCCACTGCGTCGTGCGTTATAATAAAATCGGTGTTTTGGCACGTAAAACCCCAGAATTAATTCATTCAAAGAATCGTTCGCAATAATAGAACAGGGGCAGTAGTTCTGTGAGAAAGAGCCTAAGCATGGCCCAAGCGGTCCGCACGTTCTATTGAATCTCTAGGAAACGGGTCAAGCCTTCCTGGTATTGCTGATGCTAATTTAGATTCCGTTTGTTGCCAAGATTCTCTTACATCAGCAATGTCACAAAAGATCAAATTATAGCGCCGGGATCTGTCTTCCGTTTCGTCCAGACAAGGCTACATTAAATTACTTCAAACTGTTTTTAATTGCTTCTTTTACATTAAATCATTGTTCAGTGAATCAATCTATTGTTTCGCCTTTTTCTTCAAGTTCATTAAGACTTGTGTGTATGTCACATAATTTCAATTTAATGACCCGTTCTTGATGGCCTTAATGCCAGCAGCCAATTCTGTCTAACTTCTTGAGCTTTGCAATGTGCGAGAATGCACATCTTTGAGCCACTCCAACATAATTTTCATTTGGTCATCAGAATCATCAGGTAGCCTTTCAATGTCCCATATTTGGGAGGCCCCAAACGCTTGGGAGGCCCCAGATTTTGTTCAGCATCTCCTGAACGCAATAACAAATTCATAAGCAACAAAGTTATAAGGTTCAAGGAAGCAAGTAACGGAAAAAAAAGAACAAAGCTAAACAAGAGCGGGTACTACTCCGTTTTAAATCCACTTCCTTCAAGCCCAAGTTAAAGCTACCTAAAACTCAGTTTGTAAGGAATGGTAGTTTCAACGTTTATAACATGCGAGTATTCCAGCAACTGTAGCTTAATGAGAAAGCATATATCAAGTGGTATACGATCATGCCAAGCCAAAGTGGTACGAGGCATCAAATGCTATGAGAATTTAAAACCATCTTGAAATTTTGTAAACATCCCAAAACCATATTATCGTTGTAGCCAATAAAACAGTGTTCGACAGCTTTAGGTACATTCCAAAGGCGACAATTTACAGGAGTCATAAACATATTATTTGTGTAAAGCGAGGTTTTAAAAGGCCAAGCTACATGTGTAACTTATAGAAGAAATTAATCATGCAAGAACAAGCAAAAGTTTTACGAACCTGAGCAAGCATATCAGATCTTGGGAACACAAGGTATGTAGAATGCGGGACAGCGCAAACATTAGGTTCTCGTAAAGCTGCTTGCACTGTACTTGTTATAAGTACTCAATGGAAAAACTTTCATAAAGTAGGCGGAAAGATTAACTTCACGCATGCACTTGCATAAATGCGGGCGTAAAAGATGGCAAAGGCCACTGTGTTGGGTAAAACATTTGCATTGAGACTACCAAGAAAAGCACATCGCATACATGTAACTGTCCGAAAGTATCGGGTTTTTAGTTTGGTTCATGGGTGCAATATAGGCCGACACATTTCGCTGGCTCTGAATGGCCTGACGTGCCGCCTGAGCACATCTCGGTGTTGCGCTATACGCTACAAGTGCGCACTACCGAAGATAACTTACCACCTTACATCGATAAACCAACAACTTTGTTTCACGCCATCTTTCAACTTGTGCAATATCTTAATACTAAACGTCCTTCACTGTACTAGACCTTTACATTCGAAGCTGTCACCGAATATTCAATTTATTTATGTGGTCTTCCAATTTCTCAACTCACGAGGCGCGAAAATCTGTTTAGACCAGTTAGTGCTAGCGGACTAGCATTGGTGCACCTCTGTGCGTAGCAGATTATTAACCGCTGTGTCTCTTTCTTTACGCAATAGCTCTTGACTACCAGTTCTCAGCGCCACCATGCGTTCGGGAGAATACCTGGTGCTTGTAAGCGTGCAACGTTTGTGAAGAAAAAATGAATCACCCGTAAAGGTCATGAGGCTCATTTCAAGCCAACTGTCCCAACCAATTGGCGCTCGACCATCTCCGAATCGTTTCTAAATATTAAGGATTTAATGGTGGTTTAAAGCGAACTTTCCACAATAAATGTTGAGAGCTTCTCTTAGGTGCGTGCACGCACTCCATACCTGTGCGAGAGAAATGTGAGACAAACGGAAGGGTCGCGTCGCTTGCACCACGTGTGTCTCGTCATTTCTGCACAGCCTATAGCCACGTACCAACTACAGTAAACTCTCAGTTGTACGAACGTCGGTTTATCGAATATTTCAGAATAACGAACTTTTTTAACATCCCCGGCAGTTTTCTTAGATTCTATGCAAAAATGTTTCACTTAAACGAATTTCGGAACAGTCAATATTTCAGTTTAACGAACTCGCTCAGAGGACCACGGCTTGCACTGCACTGCACTGCAGGCGCCACCGATGCCCGCCTTCGTCAAACCGCCGCTCCAGCGGCAATGTAACATCGCTGGCGCTACAGCGCCCCTGGGGCAAAGCGGCGGCGCGGAAAACGAACGGCAACGAGGCATGGCCTCCGAGATTGCCCGCACAAAACGAACAAGCATGTAATCTTGGAGGCCATGAACAAAGTAACATCGCTGGCGCTTACAACGCCGCCAGAGCAAAGCGGTCCCACCACAAACCACGTGGTGTGTGTTTTTTTCTGACCGGCTAGTCGTGACATGGTCGTCGTCTTTCTTTGCAGATTCGTCGGTTCCGCGTGCGCACACAAACGACCCACGTGATGTGTTTTTCATTGATATGTACAAATTCCATTTCACACATTTCTAACAATATGGATGCCATGTCTTTTGCTCCATGAATTGCACATCGAACTTTTGACTCTGTATGCCATGTCTTATGTTGGTCTAGGGAATATTCAGTTTAGTGAACTTTCAGTTAAGTGAACTATTTCCTTCGGTCCCTTGAGGTTCACTCAAGTGAGAGTTCACTGCAGAGCGATCGCAGTGTTTGTTACGCGCGCCTCTCACCAAGTTCACTGCGTAAAATTTTGGACACCAAAACCCCTGTTCACAAAAAGTTAGTATGATGTTCGTAAGAGTAGATAACAAGCACTGATCATGATCACGGACATAATATTAGCGAAGGCGACCGGCCAATGGGAGTCAGCGCTTATGGAGGAAATTCATAGCGAATTCAGCCCCAAACTTTTGGTAATATTTGGCGCTATTTCTGATCGACAACGCGGTCGATTCTCCAAACAGGAAAGACTTAGTGCCCGACGCTTTTATACGTACCTGGAAAACTACCATAATCGCGAATACCACTCGATTTTGAGTAACAGCTGAAAAAGAAAATGGGTGGAAAGGTAAACAAGAACTGGGGCCGAACTCATGAACCTTTTCTTTTGTAAGTGTTGTTTGCCATTGAACGGCTGCTTGCGCTAGTAATATTGTATTGGGGATGCATGAAGTATGCACGCGATGTATTTACAGATATGTACAGACGTAGTCAAGATGACTGACCAAACATTAGCGCACCGAGCGGAACCCCAACATCCGCCGGTGCTGACACATAACCGCATAACTCCGTAGCAATATGTCCAACATTACGATTGACTTGAATGTGTCCTCAAGAACAGTTGTAGAGAAATAACTTTCCTGTCAAAACAATCCCTGGGCACGTATTCACGAACGGCTTCGTATAGAAGAACAGGCGCCAGCAAATTGTGATATCGAACATATTGACGAAGGCGACCGGCCAATCCCGAAATGTTCTTACGAAAGGGGCTCTTCGTGCATTCCGCCCCCGAGCCCATATTCACAAACAAGAAATTGTGCTCAAAGTTCATAAGAGAACACGCCCGCGTATCGTGATGTTGTGTACGCTATGAGCGAAGGCGGCCGGCCAATGGAAAACAACCCTTACGTAAGAAAAGCTTTGTAAATCCGGTCCTTGATTACTAGCTCTAACACTGCTCACAAACAAGCGCACGTGTGCGCATCGTGCTCATGCGAAAAATGGAACTCTGTTTAATTTAACTTCGGCTCTAAAATTCCTTTCACAACTCCGCATCATGCGATCTACTTCCAGTGCTCCATATTTCTTTCTCGTTTGTCCGTAAATGCATTTTAGTTTTGCTTACTATCTTCCAGCGTCTCCATGTAACTGCATGGGTGTTCTCTATGTGGTCGCACCGGCGAGAAAGCGAATGGAACGACGCAGTATAACATGGCTATGCTGAATTATTTGTGCGCCCAGAAGGGGAGTGTGCAAATAATTCAGCTTGGGTGCATCGATGAGCGGGGCACAACCTCTTGTATGTTTACAACGTCTGCTTTCGTAGGAGAAAGGAAGCAAGAGGCGCCCAACAACCAGGGTCATACCCTTTGAAACGACTTTACAAACGACTGCCTTGGCGCGCCATCTCTCGCATGAGGGCAGAAACTCTTCAGAAAGGCCAAGCACGCGGTCGGAGCGCAGTACAGGCGATGTGGCGGTGCGGTCGCATTTCAATGTAACAGACAGTTCTTCTATGTATATGAGCAAACTGAATCGCTTTCCAAGTGAATTAGCACTGAGTGATCCACAGAGTGCGTAACGCCGATTGCTTGAATGAAATAGACTACTTTGATCAGCCCGAGGGCCCTTATTTCCAAACAGCTGTTATGCTAGAATTATTTGTCAAAGAAAATTTCAGCCAATCCCAATGCTGGACATCTTATTAGAAAAGGTGACCGGCCAATGGTAAAGAACCTTTACGAGCGGGAAACTTTGTGAATTCGGCTCGAGGTGTACAATAGAACTGTCATGGTCCGGTAGCCGACATGAAAGCAGTCCTACTGCGGCGTTGACTGGTTCATATTTAGTTCACTTGCAGTTTGTGTTATAACCAGATTATCGAGCCGAACCCTAACTTGAACCGAAAACTTAACCGAACCAAAATTCTGGTCGGAAATCAACCAGAACCAATATTTTTTAAACGTTGCTAAAACCGAATAGAACCTGGGCTTGTATTAACCAAAGAGCTCTTACGCTGGAATTGTTCGTAAAAATGCAAGCCAATGCAATCGTTATGCTAGCCATATTATTAGCGAAAGCGGCCAACCAGTGGCAAACAGCACTTACGAAAGAAAGGCAGTTTGGCCCCTGAACAAAAAAAGTAGCAGCAGTTACGGGTTCACAAAAAAAGTGATCAAGCATTTCGGGTTACACGGGGAGTGCACGAATGCGTTAGGCTAACCAAAAGATCTTGCCACCTTGTCAACTAGCAGTCTACTAGCAGTCCGAGAGAGAGAGTAAACTTCATAGAAAAGAGCACACGAGCGTAGGTAGCCCTTCCGCTGTGCAGTGGGTGGTACCCTCAGCCTAGGAGTCCAGCGGCCTTAGCTACCCTTCTCTCTCGGTTGACCAGGTTGAGCTGGCCCGTCGAGTTGGAGCTGGACAGCGCTGCCTCCCAATGCCGTATGGTGTGGTGTGTTATGGGTGTGAGCTGTGGTGAGACGACTCGCAAGATTGTGTGCGCTAGTCGGCACAGATGCTACATATACATGCTAAGCAATGGTGGCATCTAGGGCGAGACCCTTACAGTTGCGAACTGAAAAGTGTTAGCTGGGCTCTAATAGCAATAACTTTCTTCGAGGATCTTCGAAGGACAGCCGATGGAGTTGAAACATTGTGGTTCCGCAGTGGACACCGTCAACTCGAAAATCTGCGGTAAAAAGAAAAGAAACTCTGCTGCAGTGACTAGCAAAAGCTTACAGCACGCCCATCAAGAGATATGCATAGTAGAAGGATACGCTCTCGGGGTGGAACGCGGCAAGCCCAGGAAAAAAGCGGTAACCATCACACCACCAGCGCGAGTGAATGTCGCTGCCTCGAAAAGCCAAGTATGTCGTCACGAGTAGTGTGGAATGGACGGCCCACAACGAGCGCCGGGTGCAATAGCGCCAAATTAAGCAGTTAAGAATCATTTTAAACGTAAAGATAAAGACAACGGAAACACCACAGCGGGACGACGACGGCGGCATGACGACAACGGAAAGATGACAGTGCGACGACGATGGCAGGACACTTTCTTCGCCTCTCGTTTACTCCACGGAGGCCAGGTATCCCTCCGATCGTTCCCTACAGAATCACGCATATCCCATGCGCACTGTGCATGGGAGTCGATTTAAGCGAAGCCGCGGTGAGCTCTGCACCTCGGTTGCGCGTGAGCGTCCGCCCTTTGCATCGAGCAAGTCCTGCCGCCGCCCATGAAAACTGACGACGGATAAAGCTATTCGCTTCAACGCTTAAGCGTTGTGTCAGTCCAGCCGAGTGAAATGGTGCTGGCACTTCGTTACACCAAAAAACATGTCACTCGCCCCGCCTCTCGCGTGCATCTGACAAATCCGTAAGTAATGAAAGGGTAAAGGGTCGCTCACCCTGAAATACGCGGCTAACAAAAGGGGATAGGAATGTTAAACAAAGTGCCTTACAGTACATTTTGTGCGCGATCGCCTTTATGCGAACTCTTTCCCACACTTTTCGCACTATTGGCATTCTCTGCAAAAATGACCAGTGGTGTAATCTCTATAATAATAAAGTTCGGACACCAGCCAAGCACAATGCTAGAAAAAAGAAAAAGGAAAAAGGCAGCCCTGGAGCCATTTCTTTGGTTAAAGAGGAAGACAGGGATGTTAACCAGAAAATCGTCTGCTTGGTTACTTTATGCTGGGGGGAGGAACAATGGGAATAGAAAGATGAGAGAGGGGGGAAGGAAGGACGCGGTGAACGCGTGTACGCGCGCGGACAGCACGGCGCAGTGAAAGGCTTTCGCAAAGGACAGTCATTCTCAAAAAAAGAAAAAATGGCCTTCACTGCTTTGTGGGCCAACGAGCGATGGAGACGATGTTCCAGTAACGTCTCCACTAACAGTGGACGATCATTCAGTCGTCTCAACGCACTGGAGAGGCCTTTGCAAATCATATTGAAGACAGTGGCACAATAAGTGGCAACGTTGTATTCACATCCGTAGGCCTAGCCCCACCGGCGCACTGAGCAGTCTGCAGGACAAACAGTTAAAAGCGTCACCTGTTCGAAGAAAAAAGAAAGCAAAGAATAAAACACGTCGGTGGAAATGTCGGCAGGCCCTTTTTGAACAACGCCGTTCGTCCATCCGACATCGGGCAGTTTAAGATTTAAAAAAAAACAAAAGAAGCGATAAGGCGCGAAACACGGCAAGATCGCCCAGTGGGAGCGCCGGCCTTTCGGATATACGGCGGCGTCGCACGACGCGAGCACAAATGGCCTCGCGGCACGAGAGGGCAGTTGCTACGGGCGCCGGGGTCTCTGTGCGAGAGACACACGTAATGAACGCACATAACTCGAAGGCGTGCGGGCAGCGCATTTGCCAGCCGCGCGGCACCTCGAATTCCGAGACCGGGTTTAGGGAGCCGTTGGGGAAGGGCAAGCAGAAGAAATATCCCCGCTGCGCGCCCTCTCAGCTCCATCGCACGCAGTGAGACCCCGCCGAGGGCGTGAGACAAGAAGCCCCCGGATCACGCAACAACTTCGTTTTGCGCGGCGGAACGTGTCTCTTTGCGGAAGCGAGAATCGATTCCACCGCACTCCAATTGTGCACGCCCCCCACCCGAAACCTTCTTCACTACAAACCCCATACTCCAGCCTTCCCTCGACACCTACTACAGATCGTATATATGGCCTCCAATACTCCGCGCCGCGCAGTTCGGCTCGCAGTACGACCACGCGAATCGTTCCGTCCGTAGGGTTAGGAGAAGGAGGACTCAATCTGGTGCCCGTTTAAGCGGGTCGTAAAAGGCCTCTTTAGCGGTGCATACAGCCTCCCGGCAGCTTCTCCGCGCCGCCGAAACACGAAACTCTGTCGCTCTCAGCCCCCTTGTTTTCCCCTATCACAGAACTGCGTCACATACCACCCGAGAAGCAAACGAATGAGAGAGCATAAGCACTGCGCAGATACGACGCAGAAAAACGAGCATAAGGACGAAGAGCGCGTGAAGGAATAAAACAGATGAACTTGAAAAAAATTACGGCAGAAACTCCACTGGAGTTGCTAAGTATGTGTAAGCATTGTGACCCTTGCTCATCTCGACGCAACCTGGTGTCATTATCAACCTTATCCAACTTAATCCGACTAGTACAAACCCTTATCAAACCTTATCGGTTGTTATCAACCTCATCGGACTCGATCCGATCCTTATCAACCCTGATGTGTCCTTATCAACCTATCGGTCATGATCCAACCCTTATCAGCTCTTATCGGTCCTTATCAACCTTACTGGATCCGACCCTTACAACCCTTATCGGTCCTTATCAACCTTATCAGAATTGTTCCGACCATTACAAGTCCTTATTGTCAACCGTGATTAAACCCATATAACCCCTCATCACTCCTTATTATCCTCATCAACTCACTGACTGCTTATCTGTTTGTGTTGCGCGACGCGAAGCGCATGAAGCTCAGAGATCGGTTGCATTTCGGTCGGCGAAGAAACCAGAGAACAGCTATAATATTTAGAGAAGGGAAACTGTACCTTCCAAGAAGACGACGAAGTGTGGCGACGGGTCGGATGGGTTCCACATCTGCTCCGCACAGAAGCTACATTTTCGACGAAATCACCTCCGCATCCAGATTCTACGTGATCATCGTGTGCCTGAAGTCAGCCAGAGCACGTCAACACCAAACTTGAGGGTGTAAGTGCTATATTTTACATTTTACGGCCACATCAAGTTTCGAAGCGGGGCCGCCCCGCTAAACCCACTTCGCTAGTGGCGAGGCCTAGCAAGGGCTTCGGCCGCCGCACCGCTGCAGATGGCGAACGCGCTGCTCAATGCCGACGCCGACAAAGCCCACCAATCGTCTAACGGGACCCCGGAGGACGAGGACATGGAAATTCGCGAATCCCAAGGACTTCTTCGGGCTGCTGAGGAGAACGAAGAAGACAATGAACCTTGGATCAATGTTACCAGTCGTGCCCGTCGCCGTCGGCTGCAGACACGCTCGACCACGCCCCAACTTTCCCGAACGCCACCGAAGCCCGTTCTCCGCCACAGCCGACCGGCGATGCGCAAGCCCCGACAACCCCCCCTTCCTGCCGATGATTACAAGTTGGCGGTTCGTCCACGGAATGGCCTGCAGCTCAACAAGGTGAGCCCAGGGAATTTAGTAGACGCCATCACAAATGAGGCAAAGCTACAAATCGGCTCCACCGGATTCAAAATACGCATCAACGAAGACCAAAACATCATTGTTCTGAGCACTGCCTCAGAAGCGGCCTCAGCACTAAGCAAGATGCAAAAAATTATAATTGATGCAACAACATATGATATTGCATCATACGGAATTTCCCCCGATAACTCTTGCAAAGGGGTAATATACAACATCGATCATGGCACCACGCCCGAAATGCTACTTAAACGCATTGAATCTCCCGGATACGAGGCGCTAGCATGTAGAAGACTGGGAAACACAACCACCATGGTGATCACATTCTTGGGAAAAACAGTAGCATATTACATCGAATTTTCCGGCCTTCTTCTGCGGTGCTACCTCTACAAGAGAACCGTGCCACATTGCCGAACCTGCAACGAGACAGGCCACAGAGAGGACGTCTGCCCGCGGCCCCCCGCCACACCCAAGTGCAGAGAGTGCGGCACTTCGCTAGCAACGGAGCAGCACGAGTGCCACCCTCGGTGCTCTCTGTGCGGCGGGAATCACCCCACAGCAGCGAAAAGCTGCCCCAACAGGTTTCTGTCGCCCGTCAACCGCCGGAAACCACAACAGACCCTGAGAGCAGGCTCCTCATCTCCGAGACCACGTGGCGAGCACTCAGTATCCCGCAAGTCGCGGTCCCCGAAACGACGCGGAGCTGTCCAGGGGTGGAGAAGTTCCAGGCCGCGTTCCGGTTCCAGGCGTAGGACCTCATCGCGACGACGGACGCCATCCCATGGCAGGACCTCGAGCCGTGGTCGTTCCGCAAGCGGCAGGAGGGGAAGCAAGGGAGCAGCGCAGGTCACGCAGCAGGTGAGCTGGGCACAGGTTGTTTCTCCCAAAGCTCGTCCCCCCCCCCCCCCCTGTTGACACAGAGCTGGCACAGGCACATGCCCAGATTAGGCGTCTCACTGAAGAAAACCCAAAACTCAAATCAGAAATCACTAGTGTGCACGCAGAATTCGTAGCACTTAAAGATGAATTGCTTGGAAGAAATAGCACTACCCCTACACAAAACACTTCAACCCCACCCCCGGAGAAGCGGAAACGGGAAGAGCAGCCAGCTCACACAGTCACTTCAAATCCGACACCGCAACGAGCAACCGCGCAGCCCACTGCACCGCAGGGAGTCATACCCGTCCAATATGCCACTCTCCAGAAGGTAGAAGAGGTAGTAGCAAAAGCTATTCAGAGCCTTCAGACATCCCTACAAGCTACTATGCAGCAACAACTCACAGCTATACAACAGTCAGCGGCACAACAACAACAATTCGCAACTCAACAACACTCTAACACTCAGTTGGCGGAACGCATCATGAGACTAGAGGAACGCACACTAGCACTGGAAGCTCGTCAAAGCCGGCGCCCCAAGAAAACAGCTCATCAGACCCTACCAGAATTGATTCTCCGGGCTCCCCAGAACCCCATCTTGTGCACGCATCACCACCCCTTGATAACCAAGATGGCTCCGCCTCAACATATATGCAGTAAGCGCGGGGGCTCCCCAGGCTAAACCACGGTGTGGCAGTGGAATTGCCGGGGCTACAAGAACAAGTATGGATCACTCATACAATACATCGCTACATCAACAAGACCACCTGAAATCATCGCACTGCAAGAAACGAACACACACGTCCGCCTACCCGGATACGTCACTTATGGCACCGATACAGGGAGCAGCCTTCACACCCTGGTCAGTAAAAAGCTAGTGGCCGTTCAACACCATCTCCAGCAATCCGAACCGCTTGCCATTCTGCTCGAAATTATTCCACAGGCAACAAAGAAGAAGGGTCCCATGTTTGTTCTAAACGTCTACTGTCGGCCGAAAAGCGCGCCATCGGTCCTCAAACTGGTTTTGGAGCAAGCCACGCACGCAGCAGGCAACCATCCGCTTCTAATTGTGGGCGACTTTAATGCAGCCCACCCCCTCTGGGGTTATACGTATACCAACCCCAGGGGAAACATGCTTCACAAAGTTATTGAGGACATGGATCTCACACTCGTCAACGATCCAAGGAATAGCACGAGGCTCGGCACAGGTGTTCAAAGAGACACGAACCCCGACTTAACCCTCACCAGAAGTATCCCCCAAGCTTGCTGGACCAATCTGGAGGAGTACCTAGGCAGCGACCACGCGCTGCTAGCCACCACTCTCCATGGGCTCGAATACAAAGCCAGGATAGGCACGGCTCGCCTCACGGATTGGACCAAGCTGCGGGAGATAAGAGAAGAAAGAGCTGCGTACGAACAGAGCCAACAGCTTCAGTCAATGAAGGACTGGATCACTCAGCTTCACCAGGATGTGAAGGCGCACTCCAAAATGCTTGAAACATCCACCACCACTCCAAGCATCGACGCTCGCTTGCTCCACATGTGGGAAGTCCGGCGTAGCCTGCTTAAGCGTTGGAAAAGGCAAAGATTAAATCGCAAGCTCAAGAGGCGAATAGCACTACTCACACAAGAGGTTGCGGAATACGCTACCACGCTATGCCGAGAGAATTGGCTATCCCTCTGCGACAGCTTGAGAGGAAGACTGAGTACTTCCAAGACGTGGAAGTTATTGAGGTATTTAATCAACCCGGCCAGCAGCAAAACGGAATCCCACCACAATATGGCCCGAGTAATTCACCAATTTCCTGGAAACGAGGCGGACCTCTTTTTGACTCTCAAAGCCCAGTACTTCCCCACACAGACATCGGAGCCTCTGCCACCCTACACCGGCACCCCTAACGAGCTCCTAGATGAGGAGATTCATCTACATGAGGTAACAGCGGTGATAATGGGCCACAGAGCTCCGGGAATGGACCAAATTACCAATAAGGCACTTGTAAATCTTGACAGCCCCTCGCTAGTAGAGCTTACCGCTCATCTTAACGAAGTATGGAGGAAAGGAAACCTTCCCGAGGACTGGAAAATAGCCGAGGTTCGTCTGATACCGAAGCCAGGCAAGCCACCAGCCATTGAGAACCTACGACCGATCTCCCTCACTTCGTGTGTAGGAAAGCTCCTAGAGCACATCGTTCTATACCGGCTACAACCATTCCTGGAGGACTCGGGGAAACTTCCAACAACGATGATAGGATTCCGTCCACACCTCTCAACTCAAGACATCCTACTTCAGCTGAAAGAGGAGGTGATTGTACCAGCGACACGCAACTCCCCCACGGCTATCCTCGCCTTAGATCTTAAAGGGGCGTTCGATAACGTCAATCACACAGCAATCTTACAGAGGCTAAACGCGCTGGGCTGTGGGGCCAGGACGTACTCCTATATCAGAGATTTCCTCTCAGATAGAAAAGCCATCCTAAAGGTCGGGAACAAAGCCACAAACCCCTTCCTACTGGGCGGGCGCGGCACACCACAGGGCGCAGTGTTATCCCCGCTCCTTTTCAATATCGCCCTAATAGGCCTACCGCCGCTCCTCGATAACATCCCAGGGATCCGGCATGGCCTATATGCCGACGACATTACCATCTGGTCGTCCACAGGGTCCATCGGGGAAATGGAGAACCGCTTGCAGGAAGCTGCAGACGTGGTGAGCGACTATGCTAAGTCATGCGGGCTCAGCTGCGCCCCCAAAAAGTCGGAGCTACTCCTGGTCTTACCGCGAAAGAAGCACACATCCGACTCGCCCACTATCAACATACAAATGGAGGGACACACCATCGTTCCGTCTCAGAGCGTAAAGATATTGGGAATGGTTTTCCAGTCGGATCGCACCAATACAATATTAATTCAAAAGCTTAAGAATACAACAGCCCAAGTTACGCACATGATCCGGCGAATAACAACCAAGACAAGAGGCATGGGGGAGGCGGACACGCTTCGGCTTGTCCAAGCCTTCGTCGTGTCTCGAATAACTTACGCTATTCCATACGCACTACTCAACGAGACGGAACTGAAGAAAATCAACACAAAGATCAGAAAGGCATATAAGCAGGCGATGGGCCTGCCAACCAGTACGTCCACAGAACGCCTACTACGACTAGGTGTGCACAACATGGCCGAGGAGCTGATCGAGGCACATTTATCCAGTCAGCGAACAAGGCTGACGGTTACGGAAGCAGGGAGGTCCATTCTCTTACGCCTGGGGCTCTCTGCCCCTCTGAGCCATCCACCGCCTCAGACTGTGAGCTTACCCCATGCCATCCGGAGAAACATCACCGTACGTCCTCTACCTCGCAATATGCACCCAGTGCACCACGCAGAGCGAAGGGAGGCCCGCGCCCTGGCCATACACAAGCGATACGGGACTTTACCCTCTACAGCCTACACGGACGCGGCTTCTTACTCCAGACGCGCAGCCACAACAACCACCGTAGTCGTCAACACAGAACATCGGAGCAGCATTTCGCTCACACGAAACAATCCCCTCCAAGCCGAGGAAGCGGCCATAGCCCTCGCGCTCTCCCCAACAGAGGTTGAAGTCATAGTGACGACTCCCAACAGGCGTGCCGCAACTTTGCTAGCGGCAGAATTCATACCACTACGCTCCGGATCATCAATCAAAAGCCGCCAACGAGA
Source organism: Dermacentor andersoni (assembly GCF_023375885.2). Taxonomy (NCBI): domain Eukaryota; kingdom Metazoa; phylum Arthropoda; class Arachnida; order Ixodida; family Ixodidae; genus Dermacentor; species Dermacentor andersoni. Next base: position 31,967,740 of record NC_092814.1, on the reverse strand, counting down.
TTAGTCATGATCATCTGGGTGCCAGCTCATCAAGGCATTCCTGGCAACGAGGTCGCCAACCACGTGGCTCGAGATCTGACCCACCGAGCCGACGCCGAGGAATCTGAACCCGAGCGCATGCACCCTCTAGTCTCTTACCAAGACATCACACAACACTACAAGCTAACCCGCAGAACATATGCACCCCCACACAAGTCACTACCTAGAGAGCAGGAGCGATTCCTCCGAGCTCTACAGGTTAATACATTTCCCCACCCAACCAGAAATCACCTCATCGACCCTACACAATTCTCTCCGCAATGCCGCTTCTGCGCAGAGCCCGGGTCCCTCAAGCACATAGTAGGGGGTTGCAGAGGGGCACCATTAAAATCTCCGAACCCTTACCCCACTAACGAGCTTTGGGAGAGAGCCTTGGCCAGCTCCGGCCTCGAGGATCAGCAACGGCTGATTGCGAGGGCCCAGGACGCGGCCCGAGCTCAAGGCATTCTGGAATGAGGACGCCTCTCCAAAGCTTCATTCACCCAATAAAAATGTTTATTCTCTCTCTCTCTCTCTGTACCTTCCAAAATGAAACGAAAATAAGAATAGCGGTGGCGTCGTGAACAGAAGTATACGACCAAGAGATAGCACTGTCAAAAGTCAAAACTAATATCGTCATCATTACGTAGTGAGCAATATGGCCGCTGCGGTGAGGCTGGTTGCGCTGCGCGCTCACTGGTTTTGGGCGTTTTGTTAATGCTGGCGACGTGGTATTCGTGTGTACGGTATTCTAACATGACTACAGATATCTTTGGTACTTCGCCATATGATCTAAAGGCCTAAACTAGCAAAAAAAAAACTTCAAACATGTAAGGTTACATTATTTATCGTCAATAGTGAATGAAGCAGTACATGCCCACAATTTTCGTACTGGTCAGATTGACTTAATGCTGTCAGTCACTGAGCTTACAAGATACAGAAATACAGATAGCTATTTATTTATTTCAATTGAAAGCTGAAATCGAGCGAAGTTTTCCCATCGTGTTCGGCGTGCCGCTAAAGCAGGGAGAACGAAGCTTCAGGCAACGATATCTATGCTGGGCTACCCTCGCACTGTAGTTGCGTACAGTGCTGCTTGACGTGTTTCATACCATAAGTACATTGCCTGCGTTCGAAGATTTCAGCTAGATTAAAGAAAACGAAACACAGAAAGTGACCGGTAAAGATGTAGTGTCAGCAAAACAAGATCGAGCTGCAATGTCCCATCCTTGTCTCGCTTTGTTTCTCTCCAAAATCTGCGAGCTGCCGCTCCCTTGTTGCGGCAATGGACGAAGAAGCCCTTGAGGACCTTCCTGGCGTCCGGCCATCCCGTCGGGTCGCGTCCAGGAAACGTGGAAACGCGTCAAGTGACACGGACAGCGAGGCAACCGAGTTGTACTCGGACAATGTCGACTCGTCGGACGACGATTTCACGCTCGTCGTGAGCCGAACTACAAAAAGAAGACTGCTACGGAGGTCATCGTCGCCAAGTGTCTCCCCCGTGAAGACATCACACCACTATGCTCTTCATGCCAGTGGCCCTTGTGTCCAATCTGCGATTCCTAAACAGGCAAGTCCTTTCTGCGTTTCTTGAAGGAATCGCACCAAAGTAGACGAAAGACGTGAGAATAAACGCACGGAAGGATGTCCTCGCAGTAGACGTTCTACACCATAGTGCGCTTCAAAGCCTGCGGCACGTAACGGAGATCGACAAAGTGAAAGTGCGATCCATGTTTCCTACAGGCTGCAATGGCACTGTCGGAGTGATTTATGGTGTCGATATTTCTGTACCAACTGACGACTTAACAATATTAATAAAGCCAACTACAGAAGGCACTCTCATCACGCACATCGCAAGACTTGGCAACACACGTTGCCTGAAGCTTGGGTTTGAGGGAGATAGCCTTCGCTCACACGTCAAAGTTGGCCACGTCCGCCATCCAGTCCGCCCATACGTACCGAAGCCCCTGCAATGCTACAAATGCTGCAAGATGGGACACGTAAAAGGTGTCTGTAGCAATAACCTCGTGTGCCCACGGTGCGCTGAATCTCATTCAGCAGATGCCTGCCGCGCAACTGTGTTAAGGTGCCCTAACTGCCATGGTACTCATGAAGCCTCATCCAATGATTGCCCGCGAATGAGGAAGGAGCGAGCAGTACTCAAACGTATGGTACGGGACCATTCAACACACAGAGAGGCTGCCGCTACTATCAGGCGACGACGACATCGCCACCGAAGAGCATCACGAAGAGTTGCATCTACCGATAGAGATACACCATCTTCCGGCAAAGCGGCTACCATATTAACGCCAACTTCCACAAAGACGGACACTGCGAAAACGAAGAAATGGGCAAGACTCGCACCTCCTGAAGAGTGGCCTACACTTCCACGAGCACAACCTGCCTCGGAGTCACATCAAATTGCGCCGCCCTCAATGACCTCACGAACGGCGGATGCGACGACGACTGGGAATCGCCAAGTCATAGTGATGTTGAAGACACTTATGGACACCATGCGCATTCTATTGAGCAACATGAAAACCTCGTCGGCAGGTGCTGGACACCTTCTGTCCGGTGCTTGCGGCTCTAGGGTGAAACCACGGTCCGAGAGATGCCGTCGTTTCAAGAGGAGCTCAAGAGTGCCTCTGTCTTTCAGTGGAACGCCAGAGGGCTTAAGTCACACATGTCCATTTTTATACAGTTTGTCTTTACGCACCAATTCCCCATTATCGTGATTTGCGAGCCCAACCTGTCAGCTCCCATCAGACTGTCCGGATATGAGTGCTTTCTGTCCTATACCCACGGAGAGTGTCGCAAGGTTTTTGTGTTTATACGCCGTGCCTTGACTTATGTGCATCACCCAGTGCCTCCTGACAAAGTAAATCAATACGTTTTCTTAACAGTGAAGAAGAAAAAGCTCACGTTCCCAATTCTTGGAGCCTACCTGTCTCCAACAAGCCGTCTAGATTGTGAGCGCTTACGGGAAATTTTGACGTCGACTCCACAGCCGTGTATGATCACTGGCGACATTAATGCCCACCATTACCTATGGGGAAGCTCCAAAGTGAACTCTAGACGCAGAACGTTCGTGTCCTTTGCGTCTGAACGCGAATTTTGCCTGTCAAATGATGGAAGCCCTACTTATCGGCGTGGATCAGCGTATAGTAGCTGCTTGGACCTTACCTTCGTTTCACGTTCGCTTTCAAGAACAGTGCACTGGTTTTCGGATTTAGAAACGCGGGGTAGCGACCACATCCCAACCTATATGAAGATCGAAGGTTTGACTAGCTCCAAGTCCTCCAGAACCGTCCAGTGCAACGATTGACCTAAATACAAAATAATAATGGAAGGCTGTTGTCGTGACGGCACCTCCTATAACCTACAGGGCGCGATAAAAGATACCAAACAACCACGCATTGGCTGTTGAGGAGTTCTTCCCGCACCGATTTTGATATCGAGCTCGCGAAACTTCGAGGAATTCACCGTCGTGCGGAACGAAGGTATAGACGCACGAAGTCAAATCATAATTTGAGATTGGCTAGACGAACACAAAAGAAAATACAGCATCACATGAACAAGCTGGCATCCCGACAATGGGTATCCTTTTGCGAGTTCCTGGATCCGCGAAAACCTTTGTCGCTTATATGGAGGACTGTTCCTGGCCTTCGCACAACCTTTGGTCAGCGCCACCCGTTGAAATCTCTGGCACTCCATCTACAATGTAGAGATATTGACGTCGCTGAATCTTTCTGCAGAAAGATTACTGGCGAAGTAAATTCCGATGGAATGGGTACGGAAACGCTCGACCACCCACTGTTCTCACGCGATCCCCGCATGCAATGCCGTTTTTCTATGGAAGAACTAGAAGCTGCGCTTGCTTTGTGAGGCGTTCTTCAGCGCCAGGACCTGACGGCATTACATACCGTGCCCTATGTAACCTAGGAGACCAAGCTCGGAAGGCACTCTTGCTCCTGTACAATGACTCCTGGCAGACGGGTATGGTTCCGCAAGAATGGAAGTCAACTCGCCTCATTCCACTTCTCAAAGCTGGCAAGTCGCCTTTGGGCATTTCCTCATACCATCCGATCGCACTTGCCAGCTGTGTCGGAAAAACAATGGAAAAAATTATTTTAACACGTATGGAATGGTACTTAGAGTACTATGAAATCTACCCAGATGCTATGGCCGGATTCAGGCGTGGCCGTTCGTCAACAACGTTCTTGACTTGGTAACATTTGTGCAACACCAAAAGGCCTGTAAACGACTATCTGCTGCTCTGTTTCTAGACGTTAAAGGGGCTTATGATAATGTCACCCATGAAGCCATCCTTAGCGCGTTAGAAGCCGTCGGACTTGGTCGTAAGATATATATGTGGGTGTGCAACTACTTACAGAAAAGACCATTCTACGTGCACACAGAAAATGGCCCGACATCCGAGCATAACGGTAGCCGAGGAGTGCCTCAAGGCAGGGGGCTTAGCCCGACGCTTTTCAATCTGACCCTCATTGGCTTAGGTGACAACCTGCCAAGCACCGTACGGCTTTCCATCTATGCGGACAACATCTGCATTTGGGCATCTGGTGTAACACGGCTTTAGCTTCGCGCTCGGCTTCAGAAGGCAGCCACAATGACATCTTGCTACCTTCGTCAACAAGGACTTGAAATTTCATGTGGAAAGTGCGCAATGGTGGCATTCACGGGGAAGCCAACGTCTGCTTATGGCATATCGATTAACGGACAACTTATACCATACAGCAGAAGTCACAGGTTCTTGTGAGTCGTAATTGACAGAGACCTGTCTTGGACTCCGCACGTGAATTACGTGAAAAAGTGGCTGACTGCTATCTGTCACGTGTTCAGGTTCCTTGCAGGAAAAAGTTGGGGAGTATCTATACACGCTATGTTACAGCTGTACATGGCGTCTGTTCGTTGGATTCCTGTGTTACAGCCTGTCTGCAATATCCAACACCTGCAAGACTAACCTGCGCACGATTCAAACCATTCAAGCCCAAACCCTTAAGATATGTCTTGGCTTACCACGCAGTGCATCAACGGCTGAAACCATTGCCATTGCGCAGGATCACCCAATCACGACGCCCATTACCATTGAGACAATGCGTATGCATCTCAGACATTATGCTAGCACCCCTTCCCACCACCTGGCGAGCCTCACTGCTGAAAGGCCCTGCTCGACATTTAGCGCTACTGTCAGTGCACATCGTGCGTCGTTTACTTCAGGGTACGCACCTGCGGCCAAGCCAGTGTTTCCTCCGTGGTATTTGAGCCGTCCACAAGTACATATAATGATTCCAGGACTACAGAAGAAGACAGATCTACCAGCCCCTGCTCTAAAACAGCTGAGCTTACTTCTTTTGCATGAAAAGTACAGCAACCACGTGCTGGATCGACTACGTCGTCTAGTTCTGGTGGTGGGGTGGTTTACCAACGCGAGGACTAGCACTGCGGTTCAAGACATCGCATGTCACGACCTCAACGGCGGCAGAGCTAACGGCTTTGCATCGTGCACTGGAATTCATTGATTCCGAAAGACCTACAAAAATGGGCTGTGTTCTCGGACTCAAAACCGTCATTACAGTGCACGCAGTCAGTTCTCCGACGCGGATTTCATGAACAGTTGACATACAAAATCGTGAAACTTCACCATCACGTCCAACAAAAAGGTCACGAGGTTGTTTTTCAATGGGTACCTGGCCCATTGTGGAATCAGTGGCAATGATTCCACCGATAACGCTGCTCACACAGTACATCAAGAAAAGCAAAGCGTTCCAATTCCGCTTTCGAGGACAGACGCCGCAAGGCAGCTTCGACACCTGACACGCAGTCTCTCAGTGACCGAGTGGAACTCGCCAAACTTAAGACTTACACGACTGCATCGCTTAAACCCTTCACTGCAACTCCGACCACCACTCGGACTTTCTCGACGTAAAGCTACGCTTCCCTGTCGCCTCTGGTTAGGAGTTGCCTTCACAAAGGCATACTCTACCTTAATTGGAGTGACCGACAGTGCAGCATGCGAGGTCTGCGGCACCAAAGAAAATATCGACCACCTGCTGTGCCACTGTCCACGGTATGCCCCAGAAAGACAAGAGCTTGCTAACGCTCTCCAAAAACTGGACAATCGGCCGCTTTCTGTGCAGGTGCTGCCGGAACACCGCCCCCACCGCTCGCCGGTTCATAAAGCAGTGAAGACGCTTTTGTGCTTCTTGAGGACGACGGGCTTGTGTGAACTTCTGTGACTATTAATGCAATTTCTATTATACCACACGCGTCAGCGAACTCACCGCTAATTTCCTTCTTTCCTTCCCTCTTCTCTCTCCCTGTCATCTTTGTTTTCAACTTTCCCTCCCTTAGCCAACCGGACGTTATTCTGGTTAACCTCACTGCCTTCTGCTTTTCTCTTTCCTCCTCCTTGACGAGAGGCACGCGGCGCAGGAAAAAACAAAAAAAAAAGAAGCGTTGCGCTAAATTTCACAACACATATTACCTGCTCTTGATAATTCTGCTGCATGTTTAGTGTTCAGGTGCGGCGGTAAAGGCTTTGACACAAGTCGAGTACTCATAGGAAAGCAAGGAACGTTATGGAGACAACAGTGTTTGCAAGGGCTTCAGTAAAGATTTTGTGAATACAACAAGGACACTAAATAAACATATAAGCAAGCCTAATTAATGGTCACAGCTCCTTGGAACATGCAATTTACGGTTTCATGTTGACAAAAAAAAATCTCAGTTTATGTATTAAAATCTGGCAAAGAGGTTGCAAGGTGTTGAACACGTCGATTGAGTAACAGAGGTGAGCAAGGGAAGCCTCAGCCTGGAGCCAACGTTTCAACAAGAAAACATATTTTTGAGGGCCTTGACGAAACAAGTTCCCATGCTGAGGCTTCCCTTGCTTGCCCACTGTTGACTTGCTGAATGTTAAGCCAAACTTACTATTCGCCGAGTATATTTTTGGGAAACGTACCGTCCTCAGGCGAGTCTAGCAGTGCTATTGGAGGAATTAGAGGGCCGTAAATGGGATATAATAGGGCTCAGTGAAGTTAGGAGGACAAAAAACGCATATACAGTGCTAAAAAGCGGGCACGTCCTGAGCTACCGGGGCCTAGAAGCGACGAGAACTAGGAGTCGGATTCCTGATTAATAAGGATATAGCTGTTAACATACAGGAATTCTATAACATTAACGAGAGGGTGTTAGGTCTTGTCATGAAACTTAATAAGAGGTACAAATTGAAGGACATACAGGTCTACGCCCTTACATCCAGTCATGATGACCAGGAAGTCGAAAGCTTCTTTGAAAATGTGGAATCAGCGATGGGTAAATTCAAAACAAAATACACTATACCGATGGGCGACTTCAATGCTAAGGTAGGCAAGAAGCAGGCTGGAGACAAGTCAGTGGGGGAATATGGCATAGCCTCTAGGAATAGCAGGGGAGAGTTATTAGTAGAGTTTGCAGAACATAATAATATGCGGATAATGAATACCTTCTCCCGCAAGCGGGATAGCCTAAAGTGGACGTGGAGGAGCCCGAATGGCGAGACTATAGATATGAAATAGACCTTATACTCTGCGCTAACCCTGGCATCACACAAGATGTGGACGTGTTCGGCAAGGTGCGCTGCAGTGACCATAGGATGGTAGGAACTCGAATTAGCCTAGACTTGAGGAGGGAACGGAAGAAACTGGTACATAAGAAGCCGATCAATGAGTTAGCGGTAAGAGGAAAAATAGAGGAATTCCGGATCAAGTTACAGAACAGGTATTCGGCTTTAACTCAGGAAGAGCACCTTCGTGTTGAAGCAATGAACGACCATCTTATGGGCATCATTAAGGAGTGTGCAATAGAAGTCGGTGGTAACTCCGTTAGACAGGATACCAGTAAGCTATCGCAGGAGACGAAAGATCTAACCAAGAAACGCCAATGTATGAACGCCTCTAACCCTGCAGCTAGAATATAACTGGCAGAACCTTCCCAGTTAATCAACAAGCGTAAGACAGCTGACATAAGGAAGTATAATATGGATAGAATTGAACATGCTCCCAGGAACGGAGGAAGCCTAAAAGCAGTGAAGAAGAAACTAGGAAGTTGCAAGAATCAGATGTATGCGTTAAGAGACCGAGCCGGCAATATCGTTACTAATATAGATGAGATAGTTCAAGTGGCTGAGGAGTTCTATAGAGATTTATACAGTACCAGTGGCACCCACGACGATAATGGAAGAGAGAATAGTCTAGAGTAATTTGAAATCCCACAAGTAACACTGGAAGAAGTAAAGAAAGCCTTGGGAGCTATGCAAAGGGGGAAGGCAGCTGGGGAGGATCAGGTAACAGCAGATTTGTTGAAGGATGGTGGGCAGATTGTTCTAGAAAAACTGGCCATCCTGTATACGCAATGCCTCATGACCTCGAGCGCACCGGAATCTTGGAAGAACGCTAACATAATCCTAATCCATAAGAAAGGGAACGCCAAAGACTTGAAAAATTATAGACCGATCAGCTTACTGTCCGTTGCCTACAAAGTATTTACTAAGGTAATCGCAAATAGAATCAGGAACACCTTAGATTTCTGTCAACCAAAGGACCAAGCAGGATTCCGTAAAGGCTACTCAACAATAGACCATATTCACACTATCACTCAGGTGATGGAGAAATGTGCGGAATATAACCAACCCTTATATATAGCTTTCATTGATTACGAGAAAGCATTTGATTCAGTCGAAACCTCAGCAGTAATGGATGTATTACGGAATCAGGGTGTAAACGAGCAGTATGTAAAAATACTGAAAGATATCTATAGCGGCTCCACAGCCACCGTAGTCCTCCATAAAGAAAGCAACAAAATCCCAATAAAGAAAGGCGTCAGGCAGGGCGATACGATCTCTCCAATGCTATTCACAGCGTGTTTACAGGAGGTATTCAGAGACCTGGATTGGGAAGAATTCGGGATAAGAGTTAATGGAGAATACCTTAGTAACTTGCGATTTGCTGATGATATTGCCTTGCTTAGTAACTCAGGGGACCAATTGAAATGCGTGCTCACTGACCTGGAGAGGCAAAGCAGAAGGCTAGGTCTAAAAATTAATCTGCAGAAAACTAAAATAATCTTTAACCGTCTCGGAAGAAAGCAGTTTACGATAGGTAGCGAGGCACTGGAAGTGGTAAGGGAATACATCTACTTAGGACAGGTAGTGACCGCGGATCCGGATCATGAGACTGAAATAATCAGAAGAATAAGAATGGGCTGGGGTGCGTTTGGCAGGCATTCTCAGATCATGAACAGCAGGTTGCCATTATCCCTCAAGAGAAAAGTGTATAACAGCTGTGTATTACCAGTACTCACGTACGGGGCAGAAACCTGTAAGCTTACGAAAAGGGTTCTACTTATATTGAGGACGACCCAGCGAGATATGGAAAGAAGAATGATGGGTGTAGCGTTAAGGGATAAGAAAAGAGCAGATTGGTTGAGGGAACAAACGCGAGTTAATGACATCTTAGTTGAAATCAAGAAAAAGAAATGGGCATGGGCAGGACATGTAATGAGGAGGGAAGATAACCGATGGTCATTAAGGGTTACTGACTGGATTCCAAGGGAAGGGAAGCATAGCAGGGGGCGGCAGAAAGTTAGGTGTGCGGATGATATTAAGAAGTTTGCAGGGACAACATGGCCACGATTAGTACATGACCGGGGTAGTTGGAGAAGCATGGGAGAGGCCTTTGCCCTGCAGTGGTCGTAACCAGGCTGATGATGATGATAATGACGAATATTATTATTATTATTATTATTATTATTATTATTATTATTATTATTATTATTATTATTATTATTATTATTATTACGATGATGATGGTGATGATGATGATATATTACGGTGCAGGGCTAGCCTAGTTAGTGATTTCATGCTAACCGTACATGGACCATGTAAGAGTGACTGCCAGAGATCCAGTCAACATGAAGTATCATTTCCTGGAAATTGAATTCAGCGCTTTTGATCTCAATAAGATTCTTGGCATTTTCATGTAACAAATTATCGTTGTCAGGGAGCATGTCATACATGGCGGTACTTGCCGCCAAGCCAATTTGAAAAGAGCCGATGACAGAATTTGTGCGTCAGTAAGTAGGGGTTTGCTGCATTGTTGCTGTCCTGGTCGTCATTGCTATAGTTACTAGAAAAGAAAGAAGTTGTGACTCAACATGTTACTTCTCCGTTTCTCATAAAATGGCCTTAAAAGCAAGTAAACTTGCATGTCAAATTTTAGCATTCCCGTTCGATATGATACCGAACTGTAGGCTGCAGCTTTCTTGATAGGCTTCACACCACTCTATCTCGTAAACTTGCAAACATTTCATGGTGAGACAATAGTTCAAGAGGACCTGTTTTCATTATGGTGACTGTTGAGCTTCTCATGGCTTGTCATAGGCAGCTTGCAGATCAATAATCTCTCTTTTGTCCGTCTTCCTGAAAAGATAAATGATAAAGCCATGACAAACATGCAAGCAAAAGATAGTGAAACAAAAGTTAGTCCAATAAATGAACAAATCAAGCTCCTGGGTGAGGTGTTTAGAAATATACTTTGTGAGCATTCTAGCCATTGATTTTATTTCAAGTGGTGACACGTTCACTGTTCACTTGTACGTCCAGAAACAATGGGGTCCAAAGGGGTGAACAAATATGAGCAGCGTCTTGGGGGCTGGAGTAAAAAAAAAGCCTTAATTATTATGGTGGAAGTGCGGGTGAGCTTGTGACTCATGTCTGACTAAGAACAGTGCAGAAAACGCTCCATGACAGAAAGGCACTTACAACACTGTTTTGCGTATGCATTTCTTTCAATGGTGCCCTTGTGTGCACTGTGCTTAGTAAAGCCTCAATTAGACGACAATTGTTTCTGCCAGATACTAGTAATAAACACAGTCATTTTATTATGTCTCAAATGCAAATAATCGAACTGTATCATCGGAAGCACATTAGCCACTAATGTGCAATGAATTTATCGCGGTTTATAATTTATGCAAAAGCAGCCAATACTATTTATTGTTTACGCTGTACTTCATGTTAGGAATTTGAGTATGCCTACTCCTACTCCTTAATATGCAGATATCACTAAAGCAATACACGGAAATTCTGTAAAGAGACTAGCTACTTGATTTCTAATAGGCCCAGGATCAACCCTCAATTGGAGATAGCAAAAGTAATTAATAACAAGATGATTATTTACCTGATTACTCAATATTTAGGTAATATGAGTAATGCAAACCAACAACACACTTAGTTTTAATCAGTTTCATTAGGTAATTTATTAATTAGTTAGTTGAATAACTAATCAGTTGATCAAATAACTAAATGTTTGTTTATTTGGTAAACATTTATTAAATTAATCCATCAATTCAGTTATTCGTTTCATTATACTCAGCTTCTATAAATAATAATTATGCTTCATTTACATAACTTATTTCAAAATTTGATAATTGAAAGTACTTCAATACTTTATTTTGCAGTCAGATCTTTTTTATTTCTGTGACAACCGCTGTATATAATTCAAACTGGAACATCCCAGGGAAGAGCAAGCCTTTATTTTAAACGAATGCGTCGTTTGAACTTCGTAAACTACAAAAAAAAATATCACTAACACAAGGTTCGACGCACACGCTAGCGGCACACAACCAGCACAACTGACCACAGCAGGAATGAGCGACGGGAATGCGACCAATGTTGGCGGCGGCGTTGCTGTCGCATGGACTGACATCCAGGTGCCGGACCTTTCCATACTTACCGCTTCACGGCAATGCACGGCGCATACCGTACCCTTAACACACTACCCCCTTCTAGTGCAGTGCAATAAAATTCACCGTCTTTAAACACGTTCGCTTGGTGGCGGCTATCGAATGTTGGACGCATAAACTGGCTGAGATATGATTATTGTTATCTAATTAAAGCGAACCTGCGTGATGCTGCTCAAAGGGAACGACCACCCCGTTCCTAAATATTACCGCCATGTACAATTGGATTGATAAACGGCCCGAACTGCAATTGATACCAATGCGCTGCTGCTTTTCGCACGTCAGTGAGGTCACAAAACCTTTATTCAAGTAATAAAGCACAGAAGTTAATAACAGAAGTCTAAGGAAAACAATGACCTTCTTATTTTGTGAAAGATAACATGGTAACTATGTCTGTCGGTTATTATATATACATCTATAAATAATATATTTTGCATTGTTGAGCGCCCCTAGCATAAAAAATATGAATTAGAGAATACGACCACACTACAGTAGCTCCACTTACGCGCTTCATGCTAGAACACGCCGCGGTTGATTTTGTGCCTTCTGGGGCGATCGCTGGAACTTGAGAGAGCACGGGGCCTGAAGGAACGCCCCAACAAAAGGTGCATCCCGCGACCACCGAAACGCATCAGGTATGTGGCATGTGTGGCACTAAAATTTCACAGAATCGGAATTCCAAGTAGGGGCTACACGTGGTCCTTGAGGTGGCTTTTCACCATCACCAAATCTTTCAAGAAAGCTTTCATAAACTGTCCTTCTTTGATATTTTTGTACCGCCGGTGCAACACGTTCGTATGGTTCAGATATATTTGCTATTTGCAAGTGTGGGTGCTCAGACCAGTGGATAAGGCACTCGGCGGAGGAGGAGACAAAGGGGAGGAAAGACAGGGAGGTTAGCCAGTGTAAGTACTGGCTGGCTACCCTGTGCAGAGGAAAGGGGTAAAGGGCACTCGGCTTCTGAGCGTGGGGTCATAAGTACGAAACTCGCCACCGTCAATGTTCTTCCTTTCGAATTTATTGTGTTTTTTATGCAATAATGTTTTTATAGCGATACTATTTACGTAACAGACGGAGGGGTTTCCTCGTTGGGTAGGCGCAGAAATGCTTACCCATTTAAAAAGAAAGAAAATTATCGTTGGCACAGATTGCAAATTACAGGTGAGCACTTAGGGCTCAAAATAAGCGGCAGATGAACAGAGGGAGTTGTTGTCAACACTCCTGGGCGAAACTCGCTTTTGCACATTTATTTCGTTGAGTCTCGGAACGGGTTCCGCGTGGAATGTCGCAGAAAGGTACGCGGCAACGCTGGAGCGTAGGTGATTTGCGACATGTTTCCTAAAATGTTTTCAGTGACAATGTTTAGCGCGGTAGTGAACTATTTTAATGACCAGTTGCAATAAGATCCGCTAGTAACAAGATGCAGGCGTGCGCCTGCTTTTACAGTTGCACGCGCAACCGTAAAAGTCATGTGTCCCGGATGCACACACGACTCCTCTCACCATAGCGAACGCATGCGCACGTGTAGAATCACTTTGCCTCGTGTATGCCACGTTCGGCAACTCAATCATACTACAAAAACTTCATTAAGGAAAGCCTACATCTAAACCAGTCATTTGTTTACCACAGCTCTGTATCTCGGCAATTTCGCTCTTCTTTCGCGGTCACCAGACGATCCCATTTGTGTGACGTCTCCCTTCGTGCTCTCCGGCGCCTTTCGCAAGCCATGACAAACCAACTAGCCCAACAAAGCGTTTTGACCAGTTTATTGTTTGGTATGTCACACATACCATATTTGAGGCATCGAGTTGAGTTGGCATTTTCCGCCACCACCTCTCACTCGAACATTTTTCTGGGTTTCTCAGTAATTGCATTTCTTTGTATATATGCGCAGATTGCTTTTTCTTATTTTATTGTTTCCGTGTAATCTCATTTCCACATTAGTTCGCGCCTCGTTCCCATGTGTTATTTCCACTACGCTGTGGTAGCCAACCAGACGCATTTCTGGTTAACATCCCTGCCTTCTCTCCTTACTTCCTCCTACGCCTGCGCAAGTGCGTCGCGCTTTCACGCTTTGGTCGAGGGAATTGTTTGTTATTAGGTTTAAAACTTACCTTTAGTAACTGTGTGTTCTCGTTTTACATGCATTGAGCATAGGAATATTATTCTTGGCATAATATTTAAAATGGAATCCAAGAACGCTCTGGATTCCAGCTGTTCGAAATCCCCCTAAGGCATAATAGAGCGATACGTTGCACTATCTGAAGAACTAAACCAACAGTAACAAAGTGTTATGCCGAATTAAGGTACAAGATTATCTGGTAAATTCTACATGTACATAGTTCTGGCTATTTCGCTGCATGTCTACCAGTCACAAAATCGCCACTTGTGAAACAAAATGTGGAAGACTTCGTTCGACTCGTCCAATTGCGCAGAGCCCACTCTTCAGTCTCTGACAAACGTTGGGAAAAATTAAAGCCTTCAAATAAGCTCGCGGTTGTTGTCTTAATGATGCTACCTCCTAATGGAGGGAAGGCTTCCTGCACTTCCTGCATCATCGTGTGGATGACGCGCCTCACGTGCACGATGCCGCAGGTTACGGCAACATCGCGCCGAGCACCAGCGCCGGCCGGGCAGCGACCATCGCTTACGCGTTATTTGGCATTCCACTGCTGCTCATGGTGCTGGCAGACCTCGGAAAGCTGTTCACGCGCCTCATCAAACTCGCCTTCTCGACCATCCGCCGCTTCTACAACACCAAGAATATGCGCAGCCTGCGTAGGGCCAGCCGCATGGCCTCCAGGGCACCGGGACAGGTGAGCCCGTCCGTGCTCCCTGCCAACATTTGCCGTTTGTGTCTGTTCGAGCTCCTGTATCGCAAGATAACTTTTGCAAGAACCCTCGCTGCGCATTTCTTTTGTGAAATTTTGTGGAGCACAGAGAATGTTTGCACCTTGATATGTTGGTTATACCATATTTCCCTCCGCAATGTCAGAAGCCACGGAATGTGGAAGACAAGAGAATTGCATTCTCCCCTCTTCACCTTTTCTTATCCCTTTTTTCTCCCTATCCCAGAGTCTTCAATCGCTTCCCTGCGTTTTCTTTCACTTTCCTCCCCTCTCTTTCCTTCTTTAACCCGGAGGCGGCAGTGTTGACTAAATACGTCGTACTACGCAGTACCGAAAATAGTAGGGGTGTGCGAATATCCGGAAATGGAATGAATTCAATATATATGTAATCTATTCGGTACTCGAATCGAATAGGTAATATTCTAGACACCGAATATTTATCGATTAGTTTTCGGTTAACTCGCACCGACCTGCAATCCCTCGAAAAAGAAAAAGTTAAAACGGCGATGGGTTCATTTTTATCGCTTCCAGCCTTAGAATACCATGGCATCTAACGTGCAGCTCAAGCTTTAATGTGACAGTATGCACAGTGCTGATATTTGGGTTCTTGTTGCCGATGCTTATGTGCCACCAATCGGATATTGTTATGATATGGTTAGCAGCTTCTTTATCTACCGCATTCTTTATCACAGAGCTTTCTGTTGGCCATGCTTCAGCGGTACCATGATACCCTGGCTTCGCTCGTAAATCTGCCATTTTAGTAAAGCATTTCGTTTAATTTTTAACGCCTGACTTTTATTTAAGAGATTATGACAAAACAGCAGAATAAATACTGTATTCACTGGTGCATAGGAACTTCTTTCAGTGCATAGCGTCTAACATTTCTTTTTATTGTTTAAGAATGCTCGAAGTAAAATTTTAGGTAACTCGAGCACTGCATTAAAAGATTGTTTTATTATTGGAAAACAGTGCGAAAACTATTTGATTCATGCTCTATTTGGTTTTGTATTCGTATTAGATTCGGTACACTCGCAAAATAGAGTGCCGAAGACCGCACGGTTAAAGCATTTCTATAGATATCTATACAGTGAAAACTTGCGGGACATGGACAAGAAAGAAATTATCTGCGTCGGTCATCGCAGATTCTTGTGGCCTGGAGGACCAAGGCGGCCTACTCGTCGTACCCACCCAGAGAGCGCATCCGGCGTTCCCGTGGCCGCTTACGGACGGAGGTCGCCGACGAGGCCGCGGCTGAGGCGCGGGTTCCGGTGTCGCTGGTGCTGCTTTTCCTCCTGGCCTACATGACGCTGGGCGCGCTCATGTTCTCGCTCTGGGAGGGCTGGAGTTTCTTCGAGGCATTCTACTTCGTGTTCGTGTCCATGAGCACCATCGGCTTCGGAGACTACGTGCCGCAGCAGCCCGCGTTCATGATGGCCGCATTTGTGTACCTCTTGTTCGGCCTCGCACTCACTTCCATGTGCATTACAGTAATACAGGAAAAACTAGCGGCCACCTTCCAAAAGGCTCGGGCCCAGATCGGCGTTTCACTGGGACTGGGAGACGCCAGCGGCCTGCTGGGTGGCGCCTATATGGAGACGGCGCACCATGGACCACTTCTGAACGCTGAGCCCGTTTAAGGACCCGGGTCTGGTACATTGATGGTCTCGGTAATGCAGCGCAGAAACCGGCTTCTGGGGTGCTATAACGCAAAACTATTCCAAACTTTTCTATTCCAATTCTGCAATCAGCCCTTCGCGATTGGTCAAAAGCTTTTTTGAACAGGTGAAGTGGGGGTCACTTCACCTGTCTGTCACGCGACGTAACGAAAACCACGATAGCTCCCCCATCTGATATGACGTGTGTACACTGATTATGCATGATTTGACCGAACAAAAGAAAAATAGTTATTTTTCATTCGACGCCTTTTCGCCATTAGCCTTCGGCTATTGGTCAAAAGTTTCGGGCTGCACCCACTTAACCTGCCTCTCACGCGACGTCACAAAACCGCAGGAACTCGCCGCGTTAAAGTGACGCGTACGCGTTAAAGATGCATTAATATGCCGAACAAAACTGACTTTTGTTCTGAATAGCCGCAGGCTGCCCCGTTCCGAAAGGAATAAAAATGGCTGTCACCGATCGCTCAGGCACTGGCTACTGGCACCTGCCGGAGAGCATGGGTTTATTTGCGTGTAATAAACCTTTATGCATGGCTGTGTAACGTTTTCGAGCACTTTCAGCACGTTTACGAACTCGTTCTGCCAACTCTTCTTTTCTGAGGATCCGTTTTAGAGACATTCTTAACCTTCCGTTGCATGTCGCCGCAATTGTCGACGAGCCACCGCAAGCTAAGTAAGGGAAAGCGGACCAATCGCAGACGCCGGCACCACGCTCTTCATCCGGTTATCGATTTTCAGTGCACTGGCTCGGGCCCACCGAATCCCTCTTCACTTGAGCGTGCTCCTTGCCTCTTGTCCGCCAATTAGATAGGACAAGCCACTCAGTGTAGACAATGTTATTCGTTTTTCAAGCAAACAAAAGTGGCCTCCTATGAACGAGGAGAGCGTTTGATTGGTCTGTTCAAACAACCCTGCGGGTGACCACCCGGTACTTGCGTCGTCGGTTACGCAAATTTGACGTCAGGAGATTGGAATAAAAACATATTGGAATAGTTTTACGTTATAGGGTCCCAGTTGTACGAAACTTATCGCAAAAGTGCTTATCATTTGGACGTCACATGGCAACACTGTACACTGCTTGCAGTGCAAGTTCCGTTCTCTTCGTGAGCTTTTCGATATATAGCGGCGGTGTGTTCATCGCAAAAAGAATTAATGTCATGATAGCTCAAGTACAATGAAATAACTTGGCGAGATAACATCACTTTATTATTATTACTTACACAAGAAGCGCCAAAAGCATGATGCAAGAGCTTATCATTTGCTTTTAGATAATAAAGGCTAGCATTGCAAGAACTTTGCGCAGATGGTAATAAAGTAATCCTGTTATAAAGCCTTTCCTCTTCTTCGGCTTCTTCTTTATTTCGATCAGAATTTTTGATCGTGTGCAGTAATAAATCATCGAACTCTTCCTCGTCCACGAAATTACTTATCACTTCCGCAAAAAGCCGCAATGTGTAATATCTGATTACCAAAAACTATAGTAATGCGCCATACAGTTAAGTGCTTTAGGGCGCACATTGCAAGTACGCAGTCGACTCTGTTCAGTGCTGGATACATGTCTGTTTAGCAGAAGCCCTGAGATTAGTCCCAGTTTTGAGGCATATCAGTCCCCAATGTGTATAATGGTATAAGCTGGCATTTCCCTATAGAAGCATTCTGAAAAATAGTACGCGCAATGCGCAACTTGTTTCGCCACCATTCTTGGTGGAGGCGGGGCGCGTTGGAATTGGGAGGTTGGGGGTTGATTGAGGAGATGTTGAGGAGCAGCCCGCGAATACACGCAAAATTGCCGCGTAATTGGCCTCTCGAGGCACTTTGCGTGTATTCGCAGGGTCCTTTCACGCTCGGAAAAACACTTTTATATAGCACGTATTGAGCACAGAAAGCTGCATCGGGAGTTTCTCATATTGCTCAACAATTTTCTCATTGACACTTTTCACCTTATTTTAACAAATGAAAAGTTGCTTAATTGATCAAGACTACTAATCTAATTAGGCGGAATACAAAAAATAATCTAAGCATCTCCAAGCGACGGCAAACGACCTTACCTTGGTTCTGGCCCGCTACGTAGCATTTGCATATTTTTAAAGTTTGACTCAAGTTAAGTGCGACACCCTGAATACCCAATTTGCTGCACAAAAATTTACCGATATGACGCTTTCGACATACATTTTTTTAAAAAAAGTGCTGTTTCATGCACAGATAAACAAAAGTAACCAGAACACCATTACACTTCGAAAATAAATATCTGTAAATATAAATATATAAATAAAGCGCTGTGTCACGTGCTAATAACTTTGATAATTGTTTGCACGTGTGACGTTATATAAGTAGGCAACTGAAAAAAATTAACGCTAGAAAATGCCGAACGAAGGCGGATACCTAACGTTGCTATGCAATTCCGACTTCATTTTCAGAATGTGTGTCAGAATGTTAGCACAACGTGCGCGAGTTATTTCTTAACCCTTTGTCTCGCATGCTGACAGCTGGGCGTTGTTCCCGGATGCAGAACTTCTAAATGCTTCGCGTAAAAGGCTTCACTTCGTTCTATTTAAAAAGACAAGATGCATCCATCCCATCGTCGCCTTTTCTGACGGCTGACGCCAATGTCTGTACGAAGTACGTGATTAAACACAATGGCGGTGTTAAAGAATCAGGGTGCTCGAAAATAAAGCCCAAGAATAATTACATTTTGCTACAGAATTGTAAAGAGTGTGTTATTTGTCTTTCAAGTTTCTGTCATAGGCGCTTTCGAACTTTATATCTAAATAAATAATTAAGCCCACCGGCGTAATATGTCAAGAGACATGTGACCATGCGGATAAGCCATATTCTGCATAAAAACAATTTCAGGGGCCGAACTTACAAAGCGTTTCCTTCGTATGTGCCATTTGCGATTGGCTGGCCACCTTCGCTAATCCAGCCTCAAAATTGGGTGGAATTTCCTCTTACGAACAATTCTAGCATAAGAGCCTTTTGTGAATACGGGCACTGGTGTTTCAAAGCCATCATAAAACATGACGCATAGGTTGTTACCATAAAAACGGTCTGTAATTCGCGACTGTATCTGAAGCGCAAATATATAGTCGTATTGATACGAAAGAATACAGGCCAAACTGCTCCCAAAGCGCCTCGAGTGTCCTTGCCGTGACCACGTGCAACGACTCGCGGCCATAAACCAACCGGTATCGTGAGAGAAAGAGGATGTCAATAGGTAAATGATCAACCGGAGCCTATCAGTGGGTTCACCGTGACCAGATTAGGCACGACGCCTTTCAATATATATAGCGCCCACTCCCGGAGAAGTCTCCTGCACTTCCACTCACGAACCGAGCGAAAGGTAAGCTCATTATGATCACACTTGAGAAAGCCAGCGAAGAAATTGGCACGCAAACACGACAGAAAGAAGAGACACCACAACGCGGGACTAGCAAGTGACATATATTTGAAAACACGGATCAACTCTCGAACATCAACCGCCGACGCATGCGCAATGCTCTCAGCAAGGTACAAATTCTTTAAATTGATGAACACACCATTTTGCCCTAACTACCTCATATTTAAATTCAGTCTTATAGAAAAGCCACTGATGCATTTTCTTTCCTCTTGTATACTGATATAAAACGCCTCAAGTATTTCTCTTTCGGTTTTCCTCCTTCCCCTGCCAAGAATCGTCACATTTTCAAAAAGTGGTGCACAGTCACGCTGACGACAATGACGACAATGAAAAGCCAGGTGGCCAGCTCCTTGAGAATTGGTCAACGCACAATGCTCACCAGTCATTGACGCATCGGCCTGTTTGGCCAATATAGACCTCACCATACTTCAACGGGAGTTTGTAGATAACATGTGCCGCGCACTTAACGTGTTTGCTAACATGCTTCGTTTTGCAGGCTTCTTTCTTCTTTCCAGCATTTTCAATACGTGTGCACAGTCCTGACAGCTTACACTTCTTGTACCTTACTAAGAGCATTGCTCATGCGTCGGCGGTTCGATCTTCGAGGGTTGATCCGTGTTTTCAAATATATGTCAGTTGCTAGTCCACCGTTGTGGTGTCTTCTTTCTCTCATGTCTGCGCCTCAATTCTTTTCGCCGGTTTTCCCAAGTGTCAGCATGAACCAACTGGCCGAGAACGCAGCGCTTCTACAGTCATCATGATCGCCTCCTCATTTCAGCGGAATGCGTAGAAATCGTCACTGAGCGTGCAGCGAGCCCAGTTTGCCTCACTGCATGGTTGGAGACAAAGAATATCGCCGCTATTTGCTTTCAAACCACATAAGAAACAGATGAAGGACGCTTAACCTTCACCTTTAAGAGTGGGACGGGATAGCATTCAAAGATCTCTGACTGCACCTCACGCTTCCCGGCAGCGTATGGCCGCGAATGCTACACACTAAGGCAGGCTTTCTTCTGGTAGAAACGCCTCCTGCGTGGGCGCAACGGACGGACGGACGGACGGACGGACGGACGGACGGACGGACGGACGGACGGACGGACGGACGGACGGACGGACGGACGGACGGACGGACGGACGGATGGACGGATGGACGGATGGACGGATGGATGGATGGATGGATGGATGGATGGATGGATGGATGGATGGATGGATGGATGGATGGATGGATGGATGGATGGATGGATGGATGGATGGATGGATGGATGGATGGATGGATGGATGGATGGATGGATGGATGGATGGATGGATGGATGGATGGATGGATGGATGGATGGATGGATGGATGGATGGATGGATGGATGGATGGATGGATGGATGGATGGATGGATCTCTTTTTTTTGCCGATACAACGTCCGACGCTAGACGCTGACGCCGACGCCGGACCTTTTGCGACACGGGGCCCTTAACGCTGTCGCGTTAAAATTCCAAGATAGCAAGGGGTTTTATATTCTCGAAAGGAATTAGCGTTCTAGCACACAACCGCGTATAGTACAGAGTTGCAGTTGGATGCGAGACACTGGTGCTATGATTTCCCTGTGGGGAGGAAACTTTCCGGTTGCACGCATGCTTCTCAAGCACATTTGCGAGCGACCACAATGATCTTTGAGATACATCAGGGAATGAAACGGAAGACAACAGGGTTTTTAGCCCTTCCACGTTCTTGTATCAGCCTTACGGTAATGCAAACGTCATCCTCAGCCTTGTATCTGCTCCGTTTTGCATGACGGAAACATTCATCGCGTGGTCAGGTGCTTTCCCGCATGGCAATGCAGCACGGCTAACAAAAAAAGTTAGAAAATAAGACTCACGCGCATTCGGCCAGCACGGCAACCTTTCTTTATTACACTGTATTCACAACGGTTTAGCCTATTCCTTCTGAACACCACGCAAAACATTAAAGCATGCAGGAACCAAGCGAAAGTAGAATAGCGTAGCGTCTCCATTTGTGAGACATGCAGAAGTGAGCGGAGGAGCTCTGTGCCAGCAGCAGATAGCGCACTTTCTTAGGCGTTGTTGATGAAACACCGGTAGTGATATCGAAGGTAACTCGCTTTGTGAGCGCAGACAAGTCGTGGCCCGACTTGCATCTGCGTTTACTTCTGCTGATTATTAGCGCAAAGAGCACAGCATACAGACGTTGCATTTCCAGCATCATAGGTTGGCGAATTTAAGTGAAGTTTACCGCGATTATGTAAAACGGGAAAGCGACCCTGGCATGAGGAAGTAGCAGCGGTGCATAAGCATGGTGAATAACATTCCTAACGGACAACCAGTTAGGCAGAGGGATCATAGGCAACCTGCATATGAAGACAACACATCGTGCCGCGTGAATCGCAACAGTGGTCGCAGTAAATGCAGAGACGCTGTGAACAACCCTAGGATTCCGACTTTGCGATAGCACCGGGAAGCGGTTCTCCCGCCATTCGCCGCGCGACGCTACCCGAATTGACAAGCGGGGAATGAAATTAACTAAAATGATAATAAAGAACACGTAGATCCAAAGCACATATTGGAATTTATGTCAAGCGAAGCTTTAGTGAAGCAGTTACTTAAATGCTAACAAATTAAATGCGATTACACAAGTGTGTTTATTTTCACCGCATGCAGCGTTTCTCTTTCTGCACTGCACAGGTCACAGCTTTAATGTCATGCACTGTTTGTGTTTATACACTGCACCGTTCAGAAGCTATACCGGAAGACAGACACCTAACTAGGCGGATGCAGTTTGAGATATTTACGCAGCGATGTCACGTGGGCGAAGGCGATGTTTGATGCTTGTCGATGAAAGTATGATGATGAGAGGTGTATGGACAAAGATAAAGAAAGCAAAAAAAGCTCCGCTTTAATATTGCAATTCAACGCTCATTCAATGCTCATTATTTTAAGTTCTTCTTCGTAAACTACTTTCAATTGATTCTGTCATCTGTCTTGTTTGCATATGATGTTGAGGACGGACCAACTCGCTCAACTGGATAGGGTTGAAGAAATTTGACCCTGTGGATTATACAATAAAGCGAATTCTAGAGGCGCATTTAAATCGCACAATATATGAAAGGATCTCAAGAGCGCGCCACTGCGCTGGTGGCAGCCCTCTCCACGATAAGGCAAGCAACAGTGCTTGCCTCTACAGGGAGGGGGATACCTCCTTCCGCACGCGCCCTAACTGTCTCGTTCAAGGCAAACATCTGGACTATCCTCGGAGGCAAAAGGGGAGCCATCAGCACTCGTCTGTTCCCAGGTGGTGTCCTTCCCAAGATAAGGACATGCCGCCTGAAAGGTAGCTTTACCTACGGAGAGCTCCTACCTAAACACATAGAAGCGGGAAAAGCTTCCTGCAACATACAGTGAACCGAATTCAATTATGCTTGTAAAAAAATCTTGCGAATGTATGAGGCACATTTTTCTTTTATTTAGGCTGTCATTTTTATATATAAGAGATGCTGAAAATGAAAAGTGAAGAAAAAAGTCGATGCATTAGGTTTACAACTCTGTAACTCAGCAGTAAAAAGACGACGTCGCCATTCTGCGAACTGCATCTGTAAGGACATCAAAAGTGGACAAAACTTATGTACGAGCGTATTATACACCGCTCAAACGTATAATAATAACTAAGACACAAATAAACCTTGTGTCAAGGTGGTTATTGACAAGGTACGCAAAGAGCGAGAGGTCGAACTCGGTGCCGCAGTCGGAGCCCTGCAAGCAGGCAGAACCGGCCCCGTGCGTAAAGCGCTGGTGATGCGCTTGACTGGCCGGCACTTCTTCGTTGTATATAATATGATCGGGATGTGCCAGGTTAACTGGCGGTTTTTCTTGGTTACATTTGTCCCCCGGAGAAAAAGACGTCGTCCTGGCGATCTAAGCATATGGTAACATAGAGGGATCGTAGAGGGGCTTGAGCCGATCTAAGTGAAGAGTTTCGCGACCGCGGCGGCGGTGATCAGAAGACGGCGACACAGACTCCACGACATAGCATAAATGTAACGACATACATAACTGTAACGAAGAAGAACCGCCGGTCAGCCAGGCGTATCCCGAGCATATGATGTACAACGAAGAATAATTCGCTCGGATATACGAGGACGCCAAGGGACGACGCCGGCGCTCGTCGCAGGAACGGGCGCCTAAGAGCTGCGCTCTAACTAAATTAAATTATGGGGCTTTACGTGCCAGAACTACGATCTGATTATGAGGCACGCCGTAGTGCAGAACTCCGGAAATTTTGACCACCTGAGGTTCTTTAACGTGCACCTAAATCTAAGTACACGGGTGTTTTCGCATTTCGCCCCCATCAAAATGCGGCCGCCATGGCCGGGATTCGATCCTGCGACCTCGTGCTTAGCAGCCCAACACCATAGCCACTAAACAACCACGGCGGCTTTGCGCTATAATATAAATTATTATTATAATTATAATTATAAGCGACTGAAAGGCGTCGGTGACGTCATTTTGCCCAGAACTGATGTTAGTCTGGGGTTTAGAATAAGCGTGCCCAGCCAACCAGAAGGTGACAGTGGCTATCGACTGCCGTCGCTTTCTTTCTTTTTCTCTCTCTCTCTCTCTCTCTTTCTTTTATTTTCGTCGTTTGCTCTTTCCATAGCATACAAGTTTCTGGCAAGCACACATAAGTGCCGGGATATTACCCAACAGGGTGATGTTCGTTTTCCACACAACGGCACCTTAATCATCACCATCACCATCATCACAACTTATTAAACCCTTAAAGGCCCTTTGAGGGGAATTACATAAGGGCGGGGGTGTCAGTAAGAACACAAGCATGATCACCGTGAAGCGAAATGACAACTTGCGTGGTAGTGATGTCTCAGAAAACGTATGTACACAGAACGCTCGGACAGTAACATACTCATTACCTAAACGCTTAAAAAATATTCGCTGGGATTTCTTCAGAGTGGGCACGGCGAAAAGGCTGCAACCATGCCGCTGACCAAGAAATTTGTTCGCGTTGTGCAGGTATTTCTGTTGACGATCGCTGGTACAACAGCTTCACGCTACGCGGGTCGAGGAGACTTCGAAATCAACACAAATCCCGATACATGGCCGCAATCAATACCATCACTCAAGCAAGGCACGTTGGGCACACCCCTCCAAGATATACGCATGTCCGTAACGTCATGCGCCACGGGCAGTATAAAACCACGGCCACAGGATTTCTCCACTAGTGGGCACGGCGAAACGGCTGCGACCATGCCGCTGACCAAGAAATTTGTTCGCGTTGTGCAGGTATTTCTGTTGACGATCGCTGGTACAACAGCTTCACGCTACGCGGGTCGAGGAGACTTCGAAATCAACACAAATCCCGATACATGGCCGCAATCAATACCATCACTCAAGCAAGGCACGTTGGGCACACCCCTCCAAGATATACGCATGTCCGTAACGTCATGCGCCACGGGCAGTATAAAACCACGGCCACGGCCAGTATAAAACCATGGCCACGTTGTCCTGTCCAGCGCTGCTGGACAGGACAACGTCATCGGCAAACCAAAGGTTGCTGAGATATTCGCCGTCGATCCTTACTCCTAAGCCTTCCCAATTTAATAGCTTGAATACTTCTTCCAAGCACGCAGTAAATAGCATTGAAGAGATTGTGTCTCCCTGTCTGACCCCTTTCTTTATAGGTATTTTTCTGCTTTTCTTGTGTAGAATTAAGGTAGCTGTTCTCTGTAGATATTTTCCAGGGTATTTACGTAAGCGTTCTGTACTCCTTAATTACGTAATGCTTCTATGACTGCTTGTATCTCTACTGAATCAAATGCCTTTTCGTAATCTATGAAAGCCAGATAGAGAGGCTTAGTGTACTCTGCGGATTTCTCAATAACCTCATTAATGACATGGATGTCATCCAATCTAGAGAATTCCTTCCTGAAGCAAGCCTGTTCCCTTCGTTGACTAAAGTCCAGTGTTGCCCTTATCCGATTGGAAGTTATCTTGAATATTTTATATAATACTGGGAGTAAGCTAACGGGCCTATAATTTTTCAATTCTTTAACGTCTCCCTTTTTGTGGATTAGTATTATGTTTGCATTCTTCCAGTTTTCTGGGACCCTTGCACTCGATAGACACTTCGTATAAAAAGCCGCCAGTTTTCCAAGCATTATGTCTCCTCTATCTTTGATTAAATCGACTGTTATTCCATCTTCTCCTGCCGCTCTTCATCGTTTCATGTCTTGCAAGGCCCTTCTGACCTCATCGCTAGTTATAGGAGGAGTTTCTGTATCCTGTTCACTTCTGTATCTAATTTAGGTATCCTGACTCCTCTGGGTTCTGTACAGGTCAGTATAGAATTCTTCCGCCTCTTTTACTATATCTTCAATATTGCTGGTGATAGTACCCTGCTTATCTTTCAGTGCATACATCTTGGTTTGTCCTATGCCAAGCATCTTTCTCACTGATTTCAGGCTGCGTCCATTTTGTACGGCTTCTTCAGTCTTTCTCACGTTATAGTATTGAATATCACTTAGTTTCGCCTTGTTTATCAGTTTTGACAGTTCCGCGAATTCTATCTTATCTCTTGAGTTGGACACTTTCATTCTTTGTTGTTTCTTTAATATGTCCTTTGTTACTTGGAAGAGCTCGCCTACTGGTTGCCTTGGTGCCTTGCCTCCCACTTCAATTGCTGCCTCTGAAGCCAGCCTAGTTACAGTTTCATTCATTATCTCTATGTCATCTTCATCTCTATATTTGTTTGCAAGTACCAGCCTGAATTTGTCCGCTTTTACCCTTACTGCCTTCAGGTTGACCTGTTTCTTCTTGACCAATTTTACTCTTTCTCTCTTCAAATTGAGGTGAATCCTAGCCCTCACTAACCTATGATCACTGCACTTTACCCTACCTATCCCTTCTACATCCTGCACTATGCTCGGATCAGCGGAAAGTATGAAGTCAATTTCATTTCTTGTTTCACCATTAGGGCTTTTACAGGTCGACTTTCTGTTGCTACGCTTTCTGAAAAAGGTGTTCATTAGTCGAAGCTTATTCCTTTCTGCGAATTCTACCAGCATCTCTCCTCTAGCGTTCCTAGAAGCGACGCCATAGTTGCCAATTGTTTGTTCACCAGCCTGCTTTTTACCTACTTTTGCATTGAAGTCGCACATTTCTACAGTATACTGAGTTTGCACTTTTCTCATCGCTAATTCAACATCTTCATAAAACTGATATACTTCCTCATCATCGTGGCTGGATGTTGGAGCGTAGGCTTGTACTATTTTTAATCTATACCTCTTATTAAGTTTGATTACAACTACAGCTACCCTCCCATTAATGCAGTAGAATTCGTCAATGTTGCCTGCTATGTCCTTATGTATTAGGAATCCTACCCCGTATTGCTTCTTCTCTGGCAGACCTCTATAGGAGAGGAGATGGCCGTTATTCAGCAATGTTGACGCCTCACCAGTTCTTCTAATCTCCCTAAGGCCGATGATATCCGAAACAATGTCTGATAGTCTGATAGACTTTCGATTATAATTATGTATTATACTGCCTTCTACCGTTTCACTATGTTGTTGTGTTTCTTTATTTATTTTCTCAACTGCTTTTGTTACGCCCCCCTGCTTGGTCTTTCGACCACAGTATGTTGTAAATTTAAAAAAATAAAAAGTGCAGATGCGAGGGCGGAGTATTAACGTGACTCTGAGCAAAAATGGTTTCCTATTAATTGCTTGAATTTTAGCGGGTCACGCTCTGCTACGATCGATTTGGGTAAGTTGTTCCATTCCTAAATGGCTACAGGAAGAAATTATTTGTTAAATGCGACGGTTCTACCAAAAAGTCGTTCAATGCTCATGGAGTTGAATAGGTGACGTGAATAGCGGGCGGGAGGCAGTAGTAAGGAGCCATGCAAGTTAGGAAAGCAGTAATACAATTTATGAACTACGCAGAGTCGAGCTAACTTGCGTCTGACGTCTAGAGATTGCAGTTCGAGCGACTCCCTAATACTATTGATACTCGAATAGTAGTTGTAGTAGTTAGATGTTATGAACCAAGCACCACGATTTTTCACGGATTCCAGTAGCTTAATTAGGTAGATTTGATGAGGACTCCAAATGAATGACGCTTATTCAAGTTCAGTGCGAATGAATGTTATATATGCTATCTAGCGGACTGAGGGTAGGCACAGGAACAACGTTCTTCTTATATAACCAAGTTTTTTTGATGCATTAGACACAAGTTTAGCAATGTGTTCGGACCACGTTGAGTTGCTACTGATTAGGATGCCAAGGTACTTGTACTTGTCTACATGTATTAGGTTTGTTGAATTTAATGAGTAGTCATATTCCGAGTTGCATAAGAGTCGCATAACTTTACATTTAGAAGCATTAGTCAGCATCATCCAGCGCGAGCACCAGTTTTCTATCAAACGGAGATCGTTTTGCAGTAGTTTGTGGTCTTTAGTAGTGGTTATGCGGCGGTATAGGACACAGTCATCAGCGAATAGTCGAATGTATGATGCAATTCCCGATTGCAAGTCATTTACATAAATTAAAAAGAGTAGAGGGCCACGCACTGATCCCTGAGGGACTCCAGACTACAGATTCATTATCAGCATCACACTTGAATGGCCTATTTTCCATGAGGAGCTTATCAAACTAGATCTTAAAGGTACAGAGCCCGTATTCACAAAAGAACTCTTACGCTAGAATTGTTCGTAAGAGAAAATTTCAGCCAATCCTGGTGTTGGACATATCATTAACGAAGGCGCCAATAGCAGAGTCCACTTAGGAAAGAAAAGATTTGTGAATTCTGCCCAAGTTCTTTTCTCGGGCGTACAGGTAAAGTTCATTCCAGGCTAGCCGAACGCGAGAATAATCTTCTCTAATTTCGAAAGGAGAGCCCTTAAGGGTGGATCAAGCGGCAAGTATTTTCGATTTATCTTTAAAACTTGCAATTTTTACTATTATTGGGCGTTTTTTTTTTTGCCTTTTAAAAGCGGCCCAGCCGGTGAGCCCGCTCAACAGCGGCTCACCGGCTCATTATCAAGTGTGACGATAAGTTTTTCGAACAGAAAGATATGACGCATGACTCTGATTCAGCCCATGTCTCACTTTCCGCCAGCTGGAGTCCATAGGAATCTTAGGTTGCAACGGCGCTGGCGGTTTTCAGAGTCGTCACACTTTGTGGTTACTTCGTTCACTGCAGATGTAAGTTTCACAATAGCACAATTAGAGTTATGGCCTGGTACCGGTTCACCGGTCTGAACCACTTCTTCAAGAACGTCATTTCGAGAGGTGAGACTACTGACTATATTTAAGTTAGGCTTTTCCGCGCGAATGAGGGTTAGTTCAGCCAGCATTGTATTTTTACCAAGTTGAAGGCGAGAAATGACATTAGCTATAGTTTCAAGGGACGGGGAAGAGTTAATATCGTCAGGACCGGGGCTCAATTCGACGTCTCGGGGGAGCAGAAGTAAGAGATTAGCAATGTAAACATAGATACATAATGTTCTACCTGTGCATAATGTGCAAAACAGGTCTATCGCGGATAATTCAAACGTGTTTTCAGGCTTGTGAGATCCTCTGTGCGGAAATTCTCCAACATAAGGTAGCCTCATAGCCTGCAGGGTTATCTGCCTGAGCTAGCTTGGATGCTCGGTTGCCATAGTCAGAAGTTCGAAACGTCAGTTCTTTTTGTTTTTGTTTTATCTGAAGGTGGGAAGCTCGAATTCACTTTCTCCAGTACGCTACATCTCCAGAGTTGGAGTGGCGCCTGACAACGGCAAAATGCCGAGAGCTACTGAGGCTATACTAATCCAGGTGCAACCAAATTAGGAAGACCCACTAAGCTTCAACAAAAGGCACTCCCTTACCAGAACAAGAATTGCCCTCCCTGGTGCAGCATTCGGCAACTCCTTCCAAAATGACTCATTCTAACAACTAATGGCCCTCAGTCCCCAGCAAGTTCGGAGCACCTGACCAAGGCGGCGGCAGACTTGTAACGCAGCAGAGGGTGCTAAGAATCTCTGGACTCGGACAGGCCGCCAATGAAAACTGACCGAACTGTATCGAGTGATGCTAGCTTAGCAGGACTCTTTGAGGAAATATCAGGCATTGTTTGGGATATCATTCGCCTTAGTGGCGCTAGAACTGGTGATGCTAATACAGTGCTGACTAATGGCCATGTCGTTTGCTGTATAGGACTTCAAGATAAGAAGTAGTACGGAGTAGGATTCCTAATGCATAAGAACATAGCGGGCAACATTGACGAATTCTATAGCATTATTGAGAGGGTAGCAGTAGTCGTAACAAAACTCAATAAGAGGTGTAGATTAAAGCCTACGCACAAACTATAGTACAAGCCTACGCTTAGACCTCTAGTCATGATGATGATGAAATAGATCAGTTTTATGAAGATGCTGAATCAGCGATTAAAAAAATTAAATAATGGGGTTTTACGTGCCAAAACCACTTTCTGATTATGAGGCACACCGTAGTGGGGGATTCCGGAAATTTCGACCACCTGGGGTTCTTTAACGTGCACCTAAATCTAAGTACACGGGTGTTTTCGCATTTCGCCCCCATCGAAATGCGGTCGCCGTGGCCGGGATTCGATCCCGCGACCTCGTGCTCAGCAGCCTAACACCATAGCCACTGAGTAACCACGGCGGGTGCTGAATCAGCGATGAGAAAAGTGCAAACTCAGTATACTGTAATCGGCGGCTTCAATGCAAAAGTGGGGGAAAAACAGGCGGGTGAACAAGCAATTGGCAACTACGGCGTCGATTCTGAGAACACTCGAGGAGAGATGTTAGTACAATTCGCGGGAAAATAAGCTGTGAATAATGAACACCTTCTCCAGGAAGCGTAGCAACAGAAAGTTGACCTGGAAATGTCCTAATGGTGAAACAATAATTGAAATAAATTTCATACTTTCTGCCGGTCCCAGCATAGTAAAGGATGTAGAAGTGTTAGGTAAGGTAAAGTGCAGTGATCATAGGTTAGTGAAGTCTAGGATTCACTTCAATTTCGATAGACAAAGACAGACAAAGAACTTTAATTACAAGGTCCTGAGAAGCTTTGCCCTAGGACAGAGCTGCGGGCCGCTCCCAGGTGGGGACTGGTAGGCCGAGCCTAACCGCCGCATCGTGGGCTCTCCGGACAGCCCAGGTTTGACGTGAAAGTTCTGAGCTCTGGATGGCAGAGCTCCATTCTTCTTCTGTGATGCGATTAGGTCCCTGTAACGAGGGGCATCGCCACAGCATGTGTGCGAGATTGCTAACAGCCCCACAGTCGGGGCAAGTAGAGCTAAAAGCCTCTGGAGTGATCGAGTGGAAGAGGGCCAGGTTTGGATAACACTTAGTCTGAAGCATGCGTAAAGTGGACGCCAGAGGTCTAGCCAGTTTGCTGTGAGGGGGAGGATAAGCCCTCCTACCCAGGTAATAGTGCGTAGTACTTTCGCTGAAAGTAGTGAGAGTGTCCCGAAACTCGAGAACCCCGGAGTCTGAGCTCGATCCTGCTCCCGCGCGGTGGTTTAGTGCGCGCGCTTGGGAGTGGGCGATGTCATTGAGATTGGGAAACGAGTCAAGCTGCGGTTCGAGGTGAGCCTGAAACCACGTGATGGTGTGCGGAGAGATGATCTTGTTCTTAAGAATCTTGTGAGCCTCCTCAGCGATGGATCCTGAAGCGAAAGCCCTGACCGTCGATCTCGAATCAGTGAAGATTTGTGATCTGCTGTTGTCTAGGAGTGCTATAGCAGCTGCGACCTGCTCCGCTCTGGTTGGTGTTGAGCACTTCAGGGAAGCCGCATTCACTATCTGTCCGCTGTGATCAACGAGGGCAATGGCGAAGTTAAACGACTGTCCATATTGGGCTGCGTCGACAAAACATGCCGAGTAGGGATCGTCCTTGGCACGCTTGAGGAGGGCGAGGGCTCTTGCCCTGTGTCTGCCTACGTTGTGTTGAGGATTAACGTTACGGGGAAACGGTGCAACTCGTATGTTGTTCTTTTGATCTTCTGAAATTTCATATTTCCGCTCTTCCGTGAGGATAGGGTTGATCCCAAGAACCGCCAGGATCTTCTTTCCAGCCGGGGTACAGGATAGACGGGCCAGTTGGGCTGACTCCTGGGCCTCGATTATCTCGTCCAATGTGTTGTGCACTCCTAGTTGCATAAGGAGATCCGTACTCGCCCGTAACGGAATGCCTAGTACTTTTTTTTACTCCCAGTATTTTGAATCAGGGCAACACTTCAGTCAACGAAGAGAACAGGAGAACAGGCTGGTTTAGGAAGGGACATTCTACAAGGGATCATGTCCATGTAATCAATCAGGTAATCGAGAAATCTCCAGAGTACAATGAACCTCTTTATATGGATTTCATAGATTATGAAAAGGCATTTGATTCAGTAGAGATACCAGCAGTCATATAGGCATTACGTAATTAAGGAGTATAGGAGGTATACGTGAAGATCTTGGAAAATAACTACAAAGATTTCATGGCTACCTTGATTCTCCAGAAGAAAAGTAGACAGATACTTATAAAGAAAGCAGTCAGGCAAGGAGACACAATCTCCCCAATGCCGCTCACTGCATGCTTGGAAGAAGTATTTAAGCTATTAAACTGGGAAGGCTGAGGAGTGAGGAATAACAGCGAATATCTCAGAAACCTTCGGTTTGCAGACGACATTGTCCCGTTCAGCAACGCTGGGGACAAATTGCAACAAATTATTGAGGACCTTAACAGAGAGAGTGTAAGAGTGGGGTTGGAGATTACTATGCAGAAGACAAAGATAATGCTCAATAGCCTGGCAAGGTAACAAGAATTCAGGATCGCCAGTCAGCCTCTAGAGTCTGTGAAGGAGTACGTTTACCTAGGTCGATTACTCACAGGGTACCCAGATCATGAGAAGGAAATTTACAGAATAAAAATGGGTTGGAGCGCATACGGCAGACATTGTCAGATCCTGACTGGAAGCTTACCGTTATCATTAAAAAGAAAGTTGCACAATCAGTGCATGCTACCGGTGCTAACATGTGGGGCAGAAACTTGGAGATTGACAAAGAAGCTCGAAAGCAAGTTAAGCACCATGCAAAGAGCTATGGAACGAATAATGTTAGGCGTAAGGTTAAGAGACAGGGAGAGAGCGGTTGTATCAGAGAGCGAACGGGGATAGCCGATATTCTAATTGACATTAAGAGAAAAAAAATGGAGCTGGGCAAGTCATGTAATGCGTAGGTTAGAGGGGTGGACCATTAAGGTTACAGAATGGGTGCCAAGAGAAGGAAAGCGCAGTCGAGGACGGCAGAGGACTAGATGGGGTGATGGATGGATGGATGGATGGATGTATGGATGGATAACTTTCTTGAGGTCGGTGAAATTAAGAAATTCGCAGGAGCTAGTTGGAATCGGTTGGCGTAGGACAGGGGTAATCGGAGATCGCAGCGAGACGTCTTCGTCCAGCAGTGGACATAAAATAAGCTGATGTTGATGATGATGAGTACAATGAATGGCATAATGATCCACGTGGGTAATGCAACAGGCCGAGAGGGGAGCAAGGGGGGGGGGTGGCACAGCACCGCGCATGAGCATTGGCCATCGAAGTGAACGCTAATAGCGTTAGGCAAGTAACGAACCTGTGTAAACAGTGGGAGTCCCATGATCGTGACTGTTACGGTGGAGTGCCCCGAGTGATACCAGAGTGACAGCGGCTTTTGTAGGCGTGGCGTATCTCCCGCGCGCCCGGTGGCACGCTGTTCCAAGTCGAAGTCACTGTTGATGACCAAGCTCGGCGGTAGGCGTTTCGTTCTAGAGTCTCACGATGAAGCAGGAGCCGAAGTACCAAACTTTCTGGGTAGGCACGGGATCGCAAGGAGCCCGTGCTCAAGCCAGCCAAGGTCTGATGCCGGGATGTCGGTGATGTAGTTTCGAGCAATGAAAAGTTGGCGTCATGTCACATTCCACATATTGGATTGCAGGCTGCTTTACAACGTTACCCTGCTGACCTATTTAACGACGCTTCAGGGTGACATGAACCATTCTAGTCCATTCGAATCAAGAGGCATAGACCATCCCAACAGGTGATGTCCACTCAAAAGTTGTTACGCACACAGATAGGTATTCGTACGCTTTCCTTTAACAGGACAGATTACAAGAGGACTCAATCGATGATTATTCGTGTCGTTTGTGATGTGTATTTTATTTAAATGCATCGCGCTTGTTCGAGCATACCATGTGATTTTCATATAGATGGTGGGACGTGACATTATTTGCCATTTTATTTTTTTTTTTCATCGTATCGACGTCCCGCTTCGTATGATTGACAAGATTTCTGTGCGTCGTATACATACGTTCGCTCACACAATAAGATGCAAGGTGAGCAATACCCTGGGCAGAAACACTACGTCGCTCCGATTTAGTCCTGAAACTATGAGCTATATAATAGAAGGATGAGGCTAACATCACGGAAGACGAGAGCAAATTGTACAACAGCAACAAGCTTTGATAATTAGACACGTTTAGGCGTTTTGGCAGACACCACACTTCTATGTATCTGCTACCACCCAACAGAGTATCATGATAAATATTAAAATGCAGGCTGGCTACGCAAAAAGATATCTGAGATTAACAAACACATTGAGGAGCATTGTGTAACCCTCTCTAAACAGCAGTGGGACGAGGTTTGCAATTCGATAGACGGCCAAATGCGCAATGGTAAAACTTGGAGCTTGCTTAAGCATCTGCTTAACGAGACCAATACTAAGTCTAATCAGAGGCAAGTCATTGGTAGAACCATACATGAGGCCGCACGAATAACCTCTGAGGACGAATTAATCCGCACGCTTGCTAACAAATATCTTCCAGTCGGCTCAGGGCGGTCTCCTGTACATCTCGATTACCAGGGCCAGGCCAATTCCTACCTGGATGCAGAGTTTGGCGTTGAGGAGATTCGTAGCGTTCTACATGGACTCAATGGTAGATCCGCAGCAGGACCTGATGGCATCTCCAACAAGGCGTTGCGAAATCTGGATGAAAAATCAATCGCATACCTCACAGAGGGCATTAATGAAATTTGGAGGAATGGAACCGTGCCATTACCTTGGAAGACTGCTCTCGCAGTACTCATCCCCAAACCTGGCAAAACACCTAGTGTTGACAACTTGAGGCCCATCTCGCTTACATCCTGTGTGGGTAAGGTAGTGGAGCACGCGGTCCTGAATCGACTCTCCCGGTTCCTGGAGAATAATGACATTTACCCCCATAGTATGATAGGATTCAGACCAGGCCTATCCACACAGGATACCATGAAAATGATTAAGCATCAAATCGTAGACAACGACTCTAGCGACACTCGGGCCGTTTTGGGACTTGACCTTGAGAAGGCGTTCGACAGCGTTCTACATTCGCATATCCTAGCCTCGATATCTCGACTTAATCTGGGTGAGAGATTTTATAACTACGTTAGATGTTTCCTCGGATAGGAAGGCTACCCTCCGGGTAGCCGATCTCGAATCACAACTGCTGGAACTTGGCGAGAGGGGCACCCCACAGGGGTCAGTCATTTCTCCCTGTTTGTTCAATATATCCATGGTCGACCCAAGCAGAAAGCTTCTCGAGATTGAAGGCATCAAACATACTATGTATGCTGACGATATAACTATATGGTGCACAGGAGGCAATGACGGTCAGGTTGAGGGCGCCTTACAGGAGGCCATAGACACTATCGAAACCTGTCTCGAACCCACCGGTCTCAGATGCTCCCCCTTGAAGTCGGAACTTTTGCTGTATAGTCCCAAGAAACGCGGTCCAAGGCCCAAGGGGTGGACATCGTTGGAAGACAGAGACATTAACCTATATACAACAAACGGTTGCCGTATACCCAGAGTCAATTCAATCAAAATCTTGGGCATGATCGTTGAGTCAGGGGGTACAAATGGCAAGACTATACGCAAGCTAATTGCTAAAACTGAAAGTGCTGTTCGTTTAGTTCGGAGGGTATCAAATCGGCATCACGGACTCAAGGAGGATAACCTCATTCGACTAATGCATGCCTTCGTTCTGTGCCACTTTAGATACGTGGCAGCCATGCATCGATGGAAACGGGCAGAGCGAGATAAATTGAATGCACAGCTTAGGAATATTACTAAGCAGGTTCTCGGGTTACCCGTATACACTTGTACAGAGCGCTTAATGCAGCTTGGCATTCATAATACTCTTGAAGAGATTGCAGAGGCCCAGGAGCGCGCACAGCTAACTCGCCTCACAACAACGAAGGTAGGGAGATCCATCTTGCAGGAACTCGGATATCACCCCGTTTAGAGTAGCGGAGGAGTTCTCTGACGTTCCTCCGTCGATTCGTGAGAACATTACGGTCGCGCCAATACCTAGGAACATGCACCCCGATCATAATCGCGGTAGAAGGAGGGCAAGGGCGGCCAACCTCCTTAGGCAAATACACAGTGATCAGCGACAGGTCAGCTTTGTGGATGCCGCTTCTTGTAAGGAACGTCGGGCGTTCACCATCGTCGCTGCTGATGGTCGGCAAGGAATCACCAATGCTGCGTCGGTTCGGACGAAGGACTCCGAAATAGCTGAACAAATGGCTATTGCACTAGCCCTGCTGGATAGCTCACGGGATGTCATCTATAGTGATTCAAGATCTGCAGTCAGAGCATTTGAAAAAGGCACCATTTCCAAACAGGCCCTCAGACTTATTGGGGGCAAGGCAATCACGCACCACTTCATTTATTGGTTTCCCACACACCAGGGTCAGATAAAAGGTGCTCCTCCCAACCTCAACGAGTCGGCTCACGGGGCTGCGCGTGAACTTGCCCACCGCGCTACCCTCGACCCATCGGAAGCCGACTTCCCAGAGAACAGGGACACGCCCTCCACCTACAACGAGATTACTAAACACTACTATCTCAGCCGTAGAACCTACTTTGTTCCTCATCCGCGCCTCAATAGAGCTCAAGCATTAACGCTCCGTCTACTACAAACGAATACCTATCCCAATCCGTCGCTTTTACATAAAATCTATCCGGATATTTACACGAATGCTACCTGCCACGATTGTGGAGAAATAGCCACGTTAGACCACATGCTCTGGCGGTGTGCCCGGTCACGCTCTATCATCGCTAACAGCTCGGCCAGATGGGAGGCGGTTCTCCGCAGCCCTCTTCTGGCTGACCAACTCTGGGCTGTCCAGCAGGCCCACGATGCGGCCGAGAGGCTCGGCTTTCCGGTTCCCACGTGGGAGCGGCCCGCTTCGTGAAGACTCATGACTTGCAGGACTTCATTAAAGTTTTACCATACCATACCATATTGCGCGCCCTCTGAGCAAAAGACTGTCAGACATTAAGCACGAGTTCACAGCGCAGCATTAATGTTACTGTCTTCCACAGCAACACACGCCCAATACAATTTATAACTGCTCTGTGCACTTTGTGATTACAAATCAGAGCGCGCCACAAAGATGAAAGCACGCGCCATCCTCAGCTATCAGTTGTGGCCTCTGACCAATCGTCCGCAACATGTACCATCGCTTACGCGCGTCACCTAGAGCGGCGCAGGTCAACATAATTATGTTCGTAAGACTGCTACCACCCTGTCTTAGAAATTCCTGCTTACCTTAACGGCTACGACGGCTGTTTAGGTTTTGTAAATCGACTTGCGCTAATTATTAGCGCGAGTACTCAAGTTCGCACCTGCGCTACCATTAAACATATGTCTTTTGTAGACTACACCGCTCGTCTTTGTAGCGGCAGGCATCGCAAGCTTGTTGATTTTAGGAGTCGTTTTGACTTTGTGAACACGCTTTTTTTTTTCGTGAGATATTTCTTACGCCAAATTCCGCCCCAGATCCGCTTGTCTCTTCCTCCAGCATGCATGACAGTTGACCTGAGCGAGCTCTAGTCATAACCTCCCTGTCTTCTTTACCCCCTCTTTCTTGACAAACCTTGTCAACATCTGGCCGCTCGAGATTTTTACCATACTCCACGACTACAAGAACTAATCAGCCCAGTCGTGGTACGCCGAAACGCCAACCATTACAAACGCCAACAAACGCCGACCATCAATTGAAAGGCCGCACAGAGCCCCACGCTGAAGACTCCTGTGTAGCTACGGTTCTCAAATGCATCAATTGCATTGGGCCCCATGATGCTACCTCAAAGGACTGTCCCAAAATGAAGAAGGAAGGGGAGGTCTTGAAGCAGATGGCGAGAGATCATTTGACTCGTCGGGAAGCTGTTGCTGCCCTTAGAAAGCAACGCTCCCGACGCCGTCGGACTTCAAAGAACACAGATGCCTCCGTGAAGAGCGCGCCACGTCCAACAACCCCTCCTCTTCTGCCCAGTACGCATGGCGGAGTCGAGTCTAAGGTCGTGCCGCACAACACCAATACTGAAGCTTGGCCCGTGCTACCAAAGCGACAGCCCCCGCCACAGCCGAAGAAACTGCTGGGGCCACAGCCGATGTCACAGCTGAAGCTACAGTTGAAACTACAGCCGGAGCCACAGCCGAAGCCACAGCCGGAGCCACGACTGATGCCACAGCCGATGCCACAGGTGCCACAGGGGCCACAGCCGGTGCCACAGCCGGTGCCACAGCCGGTGCCACAGCCGGTGCCACAGCCGGAGCCACAGTCACATCAAAGGATACAGCACACTGCAGTAGAGTCCACAGCAACGACTCCCGATAAAGTGTCGAAGAAGAC
The DNA here is from genome assembly GCF_023375885.2 of Dermacentor andersoni. Classification (NCBI taxonomy): domain Eukaryota; kingdom Metazoa; phylum Arthropoda; class Arachnida; order Ixodida; family Ixodidae; genus Dermacentor; species Dermacentor andersoni. The sequence goes on along the minus strand of NC_092814.1, from coordinate 31,929,278 downwards.
CAGCAAGTAGTGGATGATCTTTATCCAGCGCTTGCAAGTCTCGAGTAAGCCCCATAGCTCACCCGCAGCCTCCTATTCGCGCAACGATCACTGGCCCTTTGGTCGTCCCAGATGTGATTAACGCAGATCACAAGCCATGGAACTCTGCTTTGGTGTCACCGTGCTTCACTGCACACACAGTCATCACTTCGTTCCTCTTCTCTTCTTTCTATTCCCCCTTGCCCTCACTCCCAATATAGGGTAGCAAACCTGACGCTTGTTTGGTCGACCTCCCTGCCTTTCCTCTCTTTGCTATCTCTCTCTCTCGCACAGTGGCCGAAAATATGGCAGACACAAAACTTAATTGCGCAAACTCAGGGGAGGCAGCGCTAACTGTGGATCAGGGGCACGCACAGGCGTACGCGAATTATAACTGTTTAGGGATGATATTTCGTATTATGTAAAATTATCAAAAGCTGGCTAACGCACGCACTTCGTTTATTATTGATATGCCACGCCTAAACCACAAGACGCGCTTGTCCGTTCTTATGTCTGAATAAAACTATACTGTCATCAAATTTTCGAACGCATTTACGATCGCGACAGTGTGACGAAAGTTTTGACGGTGTTCCTCCGGTTAACAAACTTTTAAGCTAAAAAAAAGAATAAGAGGTCGTTAATCGACATATAAATGCCTCTTTAGTGCACATACACGTCACTTTGACGTGATGAGTTAAGGCAGTTTTGGGACGTCGCGTGACAGATAAGCGCGAAGTGGGCGCCGCCTAAGAAATTTTGACCAACAGTACAGTGCTAACGGCGAAAACAGCGTAGAATTGAAAACAATTAAGAATTTTTTTTTTACCTAATCAGGCATAATCAGTGTATACGCGTCATATCATATGGGGAGTTGTCGCAGTTTTTGTGACGTCGCGTGAAAGACAGGTGAAGTGGGGGGTGGCCCGATAAAATTTTTGGCCAATCGTGGATGGCTAGTAGCAGAAATGAAATAGAAACAGATTGGGATAGCTTTACGTTATAGCGCCTCGTGTCTTGTCTTATATATAGTTTTTGCTTTGTCCTATCTGATGTAGTACAGCGTGAACGTATGCACATAGAGCTTGCAGGTTATATGCCCAAAGATTCGCGAAGATAGCCACGTAACTTGCCGCCAGAAAGCCTACACATGGAAGTCTACTGGCACAGTGCCAAATTTCCGGCTGAGAAACGCGCTAGAAAGCATCAGTACCATATAATGCAAGCAGTGGCGTAGCTAGGTGGTCTGGCACCCGGGGCCCATAGGTCTTCTGTCAGCCCCCCCCCCCCCCCTCCCCCGGGTGTAGCTGGCGTAAAGAGGGGTGTCTTCAGACGTATATGACACCCCCCCCCCCCTGCCGCTGGCCCCTTGCACCCGGGGCCCACGGCGCCCCGGCCCCCCCTGTTGCTACGCCACTGAATGCAAGCCCTCAACATCGTTTTTTTTTTCTTTTTAGCACAATAATGATAAGATAGCTTATGCAAAAGCGACGACCTACAGCGCCTTTGGGCAATAGTGTGGAAAAATTCTGCAGAATTTGTGGGCCCATATTCGCGAGAAGCTCTGGCGCTAGAATTATTTGGAAGCGCAGTTTACAGCCAATCCTTAATTACTCTGGATATGCTATTAGTGAAAGTGAGCGGTCAATGGCAAACAGCACTTGCAAACGGAAATCATAGTGCATTCGGTCCCTGTTACTCCTGCACGGGAGTAGCTAACACGCGCTTAGACCACTGCATGGCTTTAACCGTGTGTCACAAACGGGTCATACAAGACGAAATGCAAGCCACTGGTTCGCGATATGCATGTTTTCTGGTGAACCTTGCTCGCGAATGGTTCCACACACCTTGCGATAGAGGAGCTAGAGAACACCGTGATGACCTCGTACCATACATGTAGCAGTGCCATGCGGCACGACCACCTGCACCTCAACGACAAGAAGTGGTTGTCAGGCCATCGAGCCACCTTGCGGGTACGGTTGAGCAAAGGAGGCGCAACAGACAGGTTTTGCAGCTGATGGTCAATAGTGCGACATGTGCGGGTTGTTTACTCTAGGGTGACGGGCACAAATCGAAAGTTAACGTCGCGCACCGTAAACATAAGGTTCGCGCAGCAACGACCGGTTGAAGAGAGGTTGAATAACACGACCCAAGGCCAACCGGGCCGCGCGCACCAGGGCAACAACCGGCGGAGACAGTACGTCCACGGCGACCACAAGTCGTGCGCACGGGCGCGCCCTTGCCGCACGCTTCACTGCTCCAGTGTAAAAATCCGGTTCGCACGAGCTGGCCTTATAAAGCGCACCCCACTTCATTACGATGCGGCCCCCGACGCTGTAGTACGTTCGCCAGGCAAAAGGCGGCCGCGACGGCAGCAGCGTCGGTATTTCTTATCGCCACGTTCTCCTGCACTTTCTCTCTGGTCTGGTTCATAGCTGCCGGCCGGAGAGAGATCGAGGGGCGAGAGCGCGTAGTCAGCGCAGTTGCCTCGGACGGCGAGACCTGCCTGGAAGGCCCTCCTCTTTGACGAAACGCTCTCCGCCACACTGCAGGCAAGGATGAAGTGGGCCACCTCCTTGGGCCTGTTCCTGACCCTGCTGGTCGTCGGAACAAACTCCGGTGAGTGGGCGACGCTGCTGAGAGCAGCACTGTGGGGAAGGAATTCCTGGGCAGGCACAGTGTATACGCCAGCCCGCTAAGGTTAAGCAAGCGCGTAAGCAGCGGCGACAGGCAGAAAACCACCACCGCTTACGTGACTGAAAAGCAAAGCAGCGAGCGCTGCGGCCGCAGCTCAAGTGAGCTGCATTGGCGGGTTTTAACCATGCCGTTTTAGTTTTTTTCTTTCCGCAGTACGTTTATCTGCTACGCGGAAGACCTTCACCTTACTGGTAAAAGGCTCTTCGCGAATCTACCGAGGTAGAACGCTCTTCCAGTTTGCGAACAGCTGTTCTGCCGTTTCCGCTTTAAACACTCGTTCTCCTTCCTGTTAGACCGGTCAGCAAGTGTTTGTTCGCCTTTCCCTTCATTTGCGTTTTCTACGAAGCATCCTTGTCGTTCACTGTGATTGCAGCACCCAGGCAAGAGTTCAATCGATCAGATCAAGCGAGCTCGCCTCATTATGCGCCAGAGATGCAGTGCTTCGATAAGACAAGGACTGTCAGTACAATTGTTAACTATCGCAGGTACGAGGGTTATTCAAAAAGTAAGGGTCGTTTGGTCCTTATATATATTTGTTAATAAAAGTTTTTATTGGCGAATGTAGTTTAGTACAAACCTACTCCACTTTTCTACACAATCACCGTCAACTTGTAAGTACTTTTCTTACCGCTGCACCAGTTTCTTTAGTAACTCTGCATATAAGTTGGCCGCCTGGGAATTGAACCAGTTGACAACGGCGGTCTTGAGTTTCTCGTTGTCTTCAAACCGTTGCGCCGAAAGCCACTGTTTCAAGTGCAAGAAGAAGAAATGGTCACTGTTGCAAGGTCAGAACTGTAGGGTGGGTGATCAAGAAGTTCCCAACCAATATCTTGAATCTTCTCCTTGGCTCGGGCAGCTGTGTGAGGACGCGCGTTGTCATGGAGGAGGACAATTTCAGACGACAGTTTCCCGCGCCGTCAATTTTTGATCGCACATCTTAATTTGCTGTAACTGTGGCCCCACGTTCCATGAATTCAACCAAAAGAACGCCCTTTACGTCCCGGACAACGATAGCCATAATTGTCCGACTCGAGTAAGGAGATATTGCTTTAATTTTTTTTCGGTTTTGGTGAAGAGGAGTGGCGCCACTGCATTGATTGCTGTTGTTTTTCTGCAGTGGCGTAGGATACCCAAATCTCGTCGCGTGTAACAATGTGCGAAAACAACTCATCTCCGTCTTGTCGGTAGAGGTCCAAAAACGCTCGTGCACTACATTCCTTGCTGTTTGAGTTGGTCGATAAGCGTTTTTGGTACGCAGCTTGCACAGACTTTGTGATATCCGAGCTTCTCAGTTACAATCGTGCAAATTGTAGTGCGTCCAACAGCATAAAATTTATCAGCCAGACCACTAACTGTCAGTCATCGATCTAACCGCAATTCCCGGTCCACTTGTTGAACAGTTTCAATGGTCTGGGTGCTGGCCCTGCCACTCCGCTCTTCATCGTGCAGATTTTTGCGGCCATTTTTGAAGTCTCGACATCATTTTCTGAACTTTACTTCGCTCATCACTGTAGGTCCATAAACTAGGCACAACTCCCCACGAATTTGAAAAGCTGATGATCCTTTCGCATGCAAAAATCGAATTACAGTTCACACTTCACAACAGGCGAGAGCAACGATTTCCGCAGACATTGTCGCTTGTATTCCCCGACAAGCAGACGAGTACTGGGCCAAAACAATAACTTCATAACCTTCGTGAATAATTAACAGATGGTTCTGCCCAAATAGAACTTTATTTTGAAGTGTAAATATTTAAATATAAGCAAACGGCGCTTAGTTTTTGAATAACCCTCGTACATTCATAGCGTGTAGTTCTGAGGACATTTGGTATTTTCCTGCAGACGAAATGGAGCATCGAGCATTGCTCCAGAGGAGGCCTCGAGAGAGCACGCGCCGCTATCGCTGGCACCGAGGCCGGCACGAGCCTTCCCCAGAGCCCTTTTAGATAACTTCCCAGTGCTTCTCTTCATTGGCGGGTATCTAATGCGCTACAGTTCATTTACGTGACTTTCAGCTAATAGCGGGAACCGAACTCAGACCTTGTGCATGCCCGTGTAGCACATAGTGAACATAGTGAACGGCCCACAGACCTCTTCGTACTACGGCCGCAGTCAGAGAAATTTCAGCCTCTTGCTGTGTCAGCCTGTACTGGTGTGCAAGGATGGCTTCGCAGGTGCGGTCGAGAATTCTTCGCACAAGCGCGTGGCTCTGTCATTTCTCTCCTCTCTGCAGTTACTGCAGAGAGAAGAGGAACGACAAAGCCACGCGTTCGTGCAAGCCCCGTGCTTCACGCTAACTCTGGGCGCGGTTTATCAAAAGTCCCTAGGCAAGAACGCTCGCGACCATCTCTCACACTCATTGCCATGTCCGAGGTATTCCACCGTGCCCGCGTGGCACGGTGCTACGCTCGCTAGTGGTGTTCTTATATTCACCTGTAAAGGCCTTTTAGAGAACTCAAAACAATAATCATCCAAGCTACCGCCACAGCAGCAGCTCGACACGGTCCGAGCTGCTGCCCGTGAGCGCCTTCGCTTGAGCAGCTTGAGCGATAGATGCAACGTGATTGCTTGTAGCAGCGGCAATGCGCAAGCCAATGTCCTCGGTTGGTGATCGTTGTCGTCTGAAGTCATTCCACCGCCGCGCACGGTGGCGTCCAGTTAACGTGCATTTGCAATGTCAAATACAACTGTTGGCAGTTTTCAGATTGACTGTATATAACGTCGCACGTTGGACAGTACAATAGATGGCATCCGCATTTGCAAAACCGAGACGGAAACACTCGAAAGCTTTTTTTTTTAAGGCTTTAATTATTTGTTTTTTGAAAAACTGCACCCGGACAGGGCTACGGAAGAAATGGGCACGGGTCAATGTGGAATTCGAGTAAACAGCGAGTGAGGCTGGATGAAAAGAAAGACCGATTGCGTGGAGCAGAACGTCGCTCGACGCCTTCAGCTTTTCGCGTCACGGTGTGGCCTCTATAGTCACGTGTGCTGCAACCACCAAGCAAGGCGGATGACTCGACAAGCTTTATTTCTTAATAGCGTCAGTGGCACCGCGCGCTACGTAGAGCCCAAACTCAGCTTGAGCTTTTTGTACCCAGGCCCATAACGCGCACAAGTACTGGGTCTGCTATTTCTATGAAAACCCTATTCATTGAACGAAGCTTCAAAGGGCCAAAAAACTTCCTAAACCGTGAAACAACCAACCACGATGCCATCGTGCACTTGACACTCGCCTTGAAGTTTTGATCAAGTATAGCCATTAAAAGACACCATAGTTATCTGCCGCACAGCGGGCCGAACGAGTCTTTATATAATTAGTGGATCAATCGATAGCTACCTATACTTAAAAGCAACACGAATAATATTGGTGTTAGCACTCATGTAAAAGCTTAAGTAAGATGGCGCCTTTAGGTTGCGCCGGTTACTCCTCGTACCAGTGGGAAAAAATAAATCAACGGAAATGTCCAAAACCAGACGCACGTATAACATTAAGACTTGTCCACTCTTTACAGTAGCACCTAACTACTATACTCAAGCAGTCATGAGAGCTTCAATTTTGAACTAAAGGTCGCACATTCAGCTTTTATTGTAGATGTCCGAGTTATAGAGTTAGACATGCGATATCACCAGCTTCCTTTTCGCAAAGTAAAAGGGATGCAGAAGCTATATTGAATAAAATGATGAAGATATCTTTTTTTCCTAAGGCGGTACCACCTCATACAGTTGTTGAGACCGGCAGACCATTTCGGACGCACTATCACAAAGGCGCAAATTAGTCAAACACAAGCGTATCGCAGAGAACTACAAAAATATGACCGTTCACAAAAGAACCAATGACACTCATATTGACACGTGTACTTGTTTATTTTTATCGGGCAACAACGTTTCACCGCCTAAGAAATGTTATCGCACAGCGCAGGACGCGCCTGCATGTACCAGAAGTTTCTGGAATGTTATCGATGGTTCCATCCGCTGTCTGTGACCGAATCTTATGTAATCTGTTTGAATGTATGCGCGACGCGAATAATGTAGAACTTTGTGGAAGGCACGCGGGTCCCAGCGATTACTCTGGAACATTCGACGACTGATGTATAAAAGCCGACGCGCTTGACCCGCTGATCAGATTTCGACGACCACCGATCGTGTTTGCCACTATTGCTCTCCTTTAAGTGTAACTTGCTTTTGTGGGCACAAGTTCGCCCAATAATACGCTAGTTTCACCATTCACCGTTTGCTTTCTTCACCGTCACTACCACGTGACAATATATAGCCTTCAGGAATTCTTGCCGAGCTAATCACCTCAATTTACGAGGCCTAACGTCGCTCAAGAGAATCAAAGAAAGGGGGAAAGAACTGTAGCGCCAGGAAATAATAACCCTGCCTGTATAACAGCGCATGAAGCGATGCCATAAAACTGCACACTCCTGCACGAATTCACTGCTTACTGCTTCTTGCAATGACTACCCTCTACAATAATTAAAGGCTGCACGATTCGAAACAAAATGGTAACTTTTTGCTGGCCAAGATTCATAACCGAGTGGCGGACATAAGAAAGTGTGCGATAACTGTGAATGCGCTTTTTATCTAACATTCAGTGATTAACTTCGGCCATTTACCGCAAGACCTATGTCACAAACGCGGAACTGAAGTCAGTTTCGAAATACGCGTCCCCACACTTGCAGCGAAATGCACCGCCTGCCCACCACCCCGCTCATTATTTCCCCTGAAAGCATTCCTTGCGCACTCCGGTACGAAACTAGATGGAAGACCCAATGTACTTAGTCGTACATTTCGGTGACGATCATCTAGGAAATGGCGTTGGTCTCACAATTCCTACTAAGTGGACACGCTTTGAGCGTCGACCGGCTTCAATTCCGCCATTTAAAGTAATTATTACATAGTTCGTCACCAAATTCAGTTAATTCAAGAGGTGATCATCGCCCAATTTCTTATGTCGGCCGCTGCTCTATTATAAATCTTGAGCATCCAAATTGACCATTTTGACGCAAATCCCTTACTTTCAGTGACTTCAGGTATTCAAGTTTCAAGTTCATTCAATATCAGTAGAGCAAGAAATTGCCCAATGATTAAATGCCATGAGAGCCCTAAAATTAAGAAATACAATAACTGCTATATATAATAACCAAATAAAGTTACGGATATATATGATTTAATGAAGTCTCGTTTAATACTCGGCTGCTTGAAGCATTTCACGAGTGCGGCATTTGGCTGCGGGAGAACTATAAATACAGGCGGGCAGACCAAGTGAATACGATCGTATTCGCAGGTAAATGCCGAGCGGTATAGAACCTTTACACTGCAGCTCCGGTTGAAACGAAACATCTCTGTTCGTGGTGCAGCGACGACAACGACGAGAGCGCCCACGGCTCCTATACAGGATAGCGGCCAGTTAGTGGTCTGCTACTGGAACAGCTGGTCCTACTACAGGAAGGGCAAAGGAAAGAGCCTCGTGCAGAAGCTCGACACACGGCCATGCACGCACCTCGTCTACAACACGGTTGGTATCCGCGGCGCCGAGGTCGTCTCGGCAGACCCTTGGAACGACTACTCGGACAGCGGAGGAAACGGTGAGTCTACTTTATTGCGTTAGGCAGGAGGACGCCAGGCCACGATCGGTCGTACACCACCGGTTTGCCGCGCAAATAGTTAAGCGCTCGTGTTTGTTGGAGTTTCCATGCCTAAGTAATTTCACGTCCCGCAACAAAATAATGCTGTGTCGCAGCGTTTAGCGCGAAACTAGTGCCATGAGCATGCGTTGATTCTCTTATAAAGCGAGTGAATTTGCTGTCGCTAGTGTAATTCGTGTGTGGTACGCGATTGTGTCATAATAGAAGCGACGAAGGAAGATGAACGCCACAAGTAGCCTATGTGCGGTGAACCAGACGCCCGCAGGAAAGCGGAAACGCGTCTTTTTTCTTCTTGTTTTTTGTATATCATGGCATTCTGCAAATCAAAACTGAGCCGTCCGTAATGTTGTATAACTGGGTTTGTAACGCTGGGCGGTGACGGAGGCAGTGCAATCAAAATGTGCGTTGGCCTGATAACAGTGCACGATACGCGTTTTCGAAAGGGTTTTAATGCGATGGCATTAATCATACCAAGACTTGGCATGCGGCAATGTATGGACTTATGTCCTGGGAGGAGCAACTGGCGGGGTGAAAGCGACGAAGCGGGAAGGAGTAGCACGCAGTGGTGTGACGTATAGAGAGAGAGGCACGTGAAAGGAGCGCCAGCGGTTGCGCGACATGCGCGCTGGATCGCGCCATTTTCTCCCCCCCCCCCCCCCCCCCCACTATACGCTATATGGAGGTGGTTGTGATAAAGCGATATCTGTTGTTCGAATGGGTATACCCATATGAACCACAGATATGTAGGTGTGCGAGGTCAAACAGCGATAGATATGGTCAGTGTGTAATAAGAGTTCGATAACGATAGCTGCATCATATATGTTATATAGCGATCGCCGTCATGTATACTAATCGTGTTTCTGGGGCTTTACGTGCAGACCACGACATGATTATGAGGTATGCCGTAGTGAGGGACTGCGGGTCAATTAATTGTGTTTAAGAGAAACAAATAAAAAAACAGCCGTGCTTCTTTGTGTCGGCTTACGATGGGTGATATTACACACTCGCGGGCAGCAGAAGGTAGACAAGCAGCCGTACACAGATAACCATGTAGTACAAGTCATGCCGATAGATAACCAAATGAAATGAACTCGTAATTTTTCACTCGAGTGAAGGATGAGGACGTGTGAGTTGGTTTATTTTTCTCTAACTTGCCCTCACATTTGCTAGCAAGAGCAAGACAAATTGGCGCAGTGCTATTCTCCATATTGTTGTTGGCCGTTCCCATGTCCCTCTCACACGTTTAGTTTCCTACAAGACGGGCTTTCACCGTCGATTCCATACCTGCGTCTGCTGCAGCAGCTCATCAGGCGGGCGGTCCGCTTCAGAAATTTTGGGCCTGCTCTTTTGCATAGAAAACAATTTGCGGCGTAGCCTCTAAGCCGCGTCAACAAAATGCTGCAGATACGTTTTCTCAATAATTTGTCTTTTGCTGCCAGTGAGAAAGCATATCACTATAGGTTTCACATTGCTCCGATTCTCAGGCAACTTGCGGCGGTTCGCCAACCTGAAGAAGCGCAACGGCGTGCCCAAGCTGCTCGTGGCGGTGGGCGGCCAGAGCCTCGGCTCGGTGCCCTTCAGCAAGGTGGCCCTCTCCGAGAAGCACCGCAAGGAGTTCGCCGAGAGCGGCGTCGCCTTCTGCCGCGAACACCGCGTCAACGGCCTCGTTGTCACGTGGCACTACCCGGCCAGCGGGGGCGGCCGACCTCAGGACAAGGAGAACTTCGTGCTCCTCCTCAAGGTACATATCCACAAAGCGGTCCATAACAGACTACCGTTACGTTGCAGACAGACGGTCACTATAGAGACTGACGTCATCTCCCTGTGTCAAAACATGAGTACTTACCGAAAAGTACGCATGAGTAAGAAATGTCCAAAACTGCAAGCGTGATTTAAAAAAGGCGGACGCCACTTTTAAAACTCAGCCTCCGCACTCGCTGACTTAGAACCAAAATGGCGCCGCCACCGTGGAATGGCAACATTGATAAGCGGCGGGAAGCAGCACGGTCTTCGACAAAAAATGGCACCACCAAAAGACGGAGTCGCGCGCGTATGTATAGCTTCTGAAGACAGAGTAGCCAGACTTCCTCTGCGTTTGCGCCGACCGCGCCCTCAAAAAATATCAGTATTGTGGGAAGCTGGTGCCATTTAATAGCGCACCATTCACACCAAAATGATCAAACGACTGCAACTCGTCTATGTTGCTCAGTAGACGAAAGAGAATCCCTGGACGAGCGAGACTCCGTCACTGCAATATTTTGAAGGAAACGCCTCGAGGAGTGAGACTCGTCCTTGGCACGGAAAGGATTAATACAGCCTCCACCATGAGCAGCCTGCACGCTACGTGAGGACCGCCTGGTGGTCGTGAACACAGACGCTGGCTCTTCTCGAAAGAACCAGTCCCGAAATGCTACAAAAAATGAAATTATGGGGTTTTACGTGCCAAAACCACGATCTGATTATGAGGCGCGCCGTTGCGGGAGGCTCCGGATTAATTATGACCACCTCGGGTTTTGAACGTGCACCTAAATCTAAGTACGCGGGTGTTTTTGCATTTCGCCCCCATCCTAATGCGGCCGCCGTGGCCGGGATTTGATCCCGCGATCTTGTGCTTAGCAGCGCAACACCAAAGCCACTAAGCAACCACGGCGGGTAAAATGCTACAAAAATGAAGAAGTACGCGTGTATGCATTCTGTCTAATGCTCTCACTCGTTTTTTTTTTATTTTTTTTTAAGGAGTCAATGCGAGTGCTACGCTGGATTGACTATGTGAGAACATTAATTTGATACGCATAATACATATCAAACATTGTGCCTTATGGCAAGCCTCCATTTAAATGAAAAGCTACTTACCTTAATCACCGGGATAAGGGCGTATATGCCTAAATCGCGCATATATATTCCGCAAATTTTATGCAAGGCGAACCAAAATCGAGCAAAGCCAGCCTCGAGGCGGCAGGTAATCAGCGAAAGCTTTCAACATCACTCTGAATGATAAGAGTTGCGGGATTCTCGCTCAAAATTTTATTTTATTACAACGCTTTGTTAACGTCAAAGCGCGTTTAACTGAGCGATGACCTCAAAAGGAATATTAAATTGCATTGTAATAAACTACGTTTCCGCAATGGCAAAGAACCACTCTTAGCGTGAAAGGATGCTTGCTAAGCCAGAAAAGAAACGGAACACGCGTACACGCCGCCGCGAACATCCCGAACCACCTCGCCGTAAGGTCAGGGATTTTGACAGCATCCACACACGGCTCTAGCTCATTGTTTATCGGTGAAGGACCCCACTGCATTCTAGATAAACTTATAACTCAGCCTAGCAAGTTTCGAAAACTTTTCCGGCGCCAGAACGGCTCAAATGCAATACTTGGAAGTTCGTCAAGTATTGGGGACGTATTCGTGATGTGCTACAGAAGAGGTTCCGACGTGAATTCAAAAAAAAAAAGTTTGGCCTCCGTTTTTTTTCGCCAACAGTAATTAACGCTTTTCCGCCAAATGAACGAAATATGTTTGGAAGAATGCCTCTACCAGTCTGGGTTGATCTATAGTCAGTGCCCTTGAAGGATTCGCGTCGAGCCCAAGTTCGCTGCATTACGGCAATGACGAGGCGTCAGCGCCACGCTGCGTGCCGTTCGCAGGCCGCGAAGGAAGGCGAGCCCCCAATTTGCTGCTACCCGCCGGTGGCAGCAAATTGCTCAGTGGCTATGGTGTTGGGCTGCTGAACACGAGGTAGCGGGATCGAATCCCGGCCACGGCTGCCGCATTTCGATGGGGGCGAAATGCGAAAACACCCGTGTGCTTAGATTTAGGTGCATGTTAAAGAACCCCAGGTGGTCGAAATTTCCGGAGTCCTCCACTTCGGCGTGCCTCATGATCAGAAAGTGGTTCTGGCACGTAAAACCCCATAATTTAATTTGCTGCTGACGACACCTGCCTCATTTAAGAAACTTCTGAAAGCCGCAAATGTTTGCAAGAAACAAAATCTGTGGGATCCGAATACAATGCTAAAATTAAATGTGGCGTGGCAAAATCCGAAAGCCATACATTATATGCGGTATTTCGCCGTAGACCGCAAACTCACTAAACGAACTTAATTTATGAAAATGCGCGAACTAGTTAACCGGTTATTGCGGTTTCTGAATGTTACGTCCGCCTCTCCATATAAACAGAATCACAAAGAAAGTACACCCTACGACAGTTTTCTAAAAGAAATTCTTAAAAAGAAAGGCTATTTATATTTCTCAAGCCTGTGCTTATTAAAATATATCACTGCAAGTTACGCCACAGTATTATTTAGTGGTGGACGAACATTAATTTCTCTCCTTTTCAATATGCAGGAAATGAAGACAGCATTCAACAAAGCAAAGCTTCAACTTGGAGTCGACCTTTCGGTCGCTAGAGAAATCGTCATCAACGGTTACAACCTTCCAGAGATAGCAAAGTAAGTGTGATATGGTAAGACTATTTGTTACGCATACTATATTGCCGCCGGCCCAGGAAGAAGACAGAGAGAGAGAGACGTGCGGCTGAACCTTCTGAATGTGCAGCAGCGATTCAATTCATCCGACCGTGCTCACTGAAACGTATTCAGTGGATATGTACGCTGAGGCTGTGCTACGCCGGGGCTGAGATGCCAGATTACATTGCCACAATCAGCAATGTGCACATTGCGGTCCACTGCTAAAAGGAACACATCGAACGAAGAGCACGCGCGAATAACCTCCCCCCGCCCCTCAGTCAAGTATAATCGCCCGGCTTTGCAGTAGATTACTGGTGGTTAGCTGCCCTAGCACCTTTGGTGGATGTACCAGTGCAGTGACATAGCGTTAGCCGGCATCGCAACCAGAGCGCCAGCAAAGTAAGAGCAGCCCGTTCTGAAGTGCTCCCTTGAACAAGGGGCCGCAATGTACCGATGTTCCCTTTTGTTAAGTCGTCTTATCTGCAAACAAAGTACCGCCCACTCGGCCCAAATGTAAGAATTTTCACAAACTTAACGTTACGGCATTATAATTAGTATTTGATTTATATTATATTATGAGGTTTTACGTGCCAAAACCACTTTCTGATTATGAGGCACGCCGTAGTGGAGGACTCCGGAAATTTCCACCACCTGGGGATCTTTAACGTGCACCTAAATCTAAGTACACGGGTGTTTTCGCATTTCGCCCCCATCGAAATGCGGCCGCCATGGCCGGGATTCGATCCCGCGACCTCGTGCTCAGCAGCCCAACACCATAGCCACTGAGCAAACACGGCGGGCTATTTGATTTGCGCAAAAAAGAACGATCACAGAGAGGAGAAAGAAAAGTAGCTAGCTGGCAACGGCCACCGAGACACAGCGCCTGCTGGCTCTACAAAGAAACAGGTACATAGAAAAAGGATAGCGGGTAAAGAATAGGAAAGAGAATTTTAAAGAAAGAAGGTGAATATAAAGAAGTGGAAAATAAATTAAATAATAAATAAATAGTTACAGCAGAATTTGTATTTGTTTAACGATTATTGCTTTCCCGCGCCTGTCTTCTGATTTGGGTCGACAGTATTTTTAATAAATAAATAAATATCAATATTTGTATTGTCAAAGCTATTATTTATTAAGTAGTTCTTACGCATATATCGAGTTTCGCGGTGGATTCTGGAGCGTTCGTTCGACATCGAGCGCTGTTTGCAACCTACGAGAAGCTATAAACTTCAGGATTCTGATACAATGACCTTCGGCCTTCGCGCTTATCACAGGAACGTGGACTTCATGACCGTCAACGCCTTCGACTACTGGGGTGTCTGGTCAGGCCAAACTGGTCCCGTCGCCCCGCTGCACGGCTTGTCTGAAACTGACTACACCACCGCCAGCGTGGTAAGATATTTGACGATGCTAGCCAACACCATCTTAATCTTTCAAGCGGCCCTTTTCAACCACTCGATGTTCTAAAATCTGAGATTTGTGACGCGAAGCAGTATACACAGTGTTGGATTAAGCAATGGTGGCTGCAGTCTTGAGCCCTGACCCCTGAGACTAGGGATAGCAGGACCCCATTTATCGAGACATGGGGGAGTGGGTCACCCACAGCCGGGAGCAGAAGCCGACAAAATTAGTTTTATCCGCCTAGTATCGTTACTTTGAACGGTACTTATGCCTACCAATCAAAATTAGGCCACTTAATTTCCGGTGCTGTTTCTCTAGCAGCTCATGCGCTGCGAATAGTTGTGTATCGTCATCAAAAGCTTACGGACTGCTAGACATAGGAAAAGGCTAAATATTTCCGTAGCCTGGGCACGCAGCCTGGTATTCGGACTTCCAGACTGTACTAGTGCACGAGAACAACATATTATTGTACAGTGGCTACGGTTCCCAAACTGCTCGGAAATTCAGCGTTTTCACAGATCTCGTAGTCCCTAACCTTGCGACGTCGACTGTATGTGTGTTCGAAAGCCTTCCCTTTCATTGTGACATCGCGCACTAACAGAGGAGACAACTGAAGGCGAGGATATGGACACAGTATTTCTCCATCGTCCGTTTTTCGGCCCACTGTTTCACTGCGAACAACTCGCACAAAATATGGTACGTATGCACAGACCCTTTGCCGTAGAATACCATTTGAAGTGTACCCTTTAAGTAGAACAAGTATTCAATCATTTGGGAGGCGCTTCAAGGCAGCGTTGCCCGTTTCAGGCGTATAGCATCAATAGCTACCTCAAGACAGGCGTGCCGAGGTCAAAGATCGTGCTGGCCATCACCACATTGGGTCGCACCTGGACGCTGAACGACACCACCAATGTCGGCTACGGCGCGTTCACCTCGGAAGGCGGCCAGGCGGGCAACTACACCCAGACGTCTGGCGCTCTGGGCTACAACGAGGTGAGCGGGGCACTGCGTGGTTCGCGGGTGGGAAACGTGAATATGGCTGGCGTGCTCAATCAGCGCAAAGACTAAAGACGCGCTTCCTGTGCTTGGTTAGCTCGCGCTGCACCAACTAGTTGAAACATCAATTAGTCGGCCTGCCTGTCAATGGTACCAGAATACGGTCATATGAATATTTTGCGACACGAATGTTAAAATTTCAATGTTGCGGCCGCAGTAGTTCGGCATTAGCTTCACCCAGCAAATGTGCCAGAACAGACTTCTTTTTTCTTCAAAGAGTCGCTGCAGAAAACAAACGCATCGCAGAACGAGTAGCAAGGTTCCTGGGCATGAAAGGGGAATCAAGAAGCGTGACTCATCATGAATTCGGAGGAATAGTCGGAGAGATAAAATAAACTGAGATTAGCGCTGGGGAAGGTAAATCACCCGTGCGGTCGTTATGCCACAACGCCCCAGATTACGTACGCGCAGTTTACGCACTTTCGAATTTCGAAAGTATCCTGCAGCACCAGGCAATCGAACCCGCGTCTTAATCTCGGTGGTGTACTGCCGCATGTATATGGGAACAACAAAATTTCCAACACCCATCACGTGCGACGCTGTACATTTACAGATCTGCGAATCAATGAAGAAGGATAAATGGGTTGTTAACTACGACAAAGGTCTGAAGGCCTCCTATGCGGTGCTGCTTCCGACGTGGATCAGCTACGAAGATCCTCAAAGCGCCAAAGACAAGGTAAGCGATTGTGGGCCGTGCGTTCTCTTGATAAGCCAGTGCGCGATGCCTCAATAGCGACAAGCATATGTGGGTGTCATGACGTTTCTGCCAAATTCACTTGACGAAAATGTCGATCGACAACAGCGTGAAGTCCAAATAATGTTGAGAGGAACTGCACCGGCCTACGAGTTCCATCCGTCACGTGTGCTTCCGCTGGTTAGGTTAATCGGCGCGCCGACAGATGAGATCAAGGTTCAGATTGCAAAACGCTGTAGAAGATGACAGAACTCTGCTGTCTGTAAACTGGTGTGCCACGTCAATAACAGCAGGCTAACTCTGCAGATAATTGGCTTGAAACAACATTACAGATCAGAGTTTAATAGCGGGTCATCCATAAGTGCTAAGTGATAAATAGAATGTCGCGCTTGACGCTTATATAGCATGCATTCAGTAGCTTCTACGTGCTCACATTAACCCCAAAAAGCCCTGTTACACCATCTCACGTGAAGGAAAATCATTTTAAATCAACTTGTCCATCTTTATTTCTGGCCATGAAGAGTACATTCGTACAAAAAACAAAATGAAATGTTTTTGAGTAAAGATAATTAGTGTAATAATTAATTAGTAATTGGTTTCCTGAACTACCCAGAAGTGAAAACTTGCTCCAGCATATTAATAAAAACCACTATGGGCTTTGCATCAACTTTTACGCCCTTAAACCAGAGGTTCGACGTGTCAAATTGAGCGTATCAAACATGATACATTGGCTATACTATATGGGGTTACTTGAACTTTCTACGTGAGACTGGTTTAGACGATCGCCTCTAGAACCTTTGAGACGTGCAGACAGTGCGAAATGCGCGATAACTTTTTTGTGAGAACAAGATTGCTCTCGCGTGTATTGTGTCTACAGCGCGCATCCGCGTATTGGACGTGTATATAGTACCTAATTGTACCATGACATAATCGCCTGCCACCTACCTTTTCCTGTATCTCCCACTTCCCCTTACCCACTGTGAGGAGTCGCAGGCCAGAGACACGCTCTCCAGGCCGACCTCTCCTCCTTTGTCTTCATTAAAATATCCTCCTCTCTCCTTGTACTTCGGTCAACAATTGGCGCCTTTATTTTTGTTATTATTTACTGTGACAGCAGCTAATAGCTCGAAAGAGGGCCTGCTGCGTCCATATGCCTTTCTCGCTACGCCGTCGTCAGGCCACCTCCTCACCTACCTCCTCATACCCGGCTTGCATGGGGAGGAATAAAACAAAACTTTCCCCACCTTGCGGCAATGTGCAGTTGAGAGACGGATGCAGTAACCACTACGCTACCTCTCAGCTGCAAAGAAATTTCTCCCGCACTGGTGGGCACAATTATGTTCCCCGTTATGGCGCACCTTGCTTAAAATGTAATTATCAAGGTGTACTTACCAAGATGCACGTGTCCGTCAAATCATTCCTCCTCGGATGACAACTTTTTATTTTAAAGTTACATTCGCCAGCCTTTCTTGTTAAAGCGTGGTTAGAGTGCCTTGCGCCTTGCTCGACAAATTGCCGTTTGTGTCCCAGCGCATCGAAACAATTCATCAATGTTTCGTAAACTCTAGAGGTGTCGCGTTCCTCTGGGAATTTCTTCAAAGAACGCTTTAGAAAGGCTCATTCATCACTCCATACACAATACCGTTTTTGTTTTTCCTTTTAGAAAACCATGTGACACCCGCCATATGACACAATTATGTTACTTGGCCTGCATAACCTTCGGAGCCAGTAGAGTTTCGGACAAAATTAAATTAAGTCCTGAGGTTTTACTTGCCATAACCGCGATCCGATTATGAGGCACACCGTGGATGGGGGGACTACGGATTACTTTTTACCACCCGGGGTTCCTTAACGTGCTTCTAAATCGGGCGTTTTATTTTATTTTCGCCCCATCGAAACGCGGCAAGGATCGAACCCCCGACCTCGAGCTCAGCAGCGCAACGCATAGCCACTAGGCTATCGATCGTTCTTTCTGCTGCTTATTATGTTCGTAGTGTGTAAGCGCAGCTCAAGAACCACCGCCGGACGATATACTCATTGGACGCTTTCTTGCCTGCCTGGCTGAATTCTGAGTGCATTTGTTTAGAGTAAACTTCATTTCATGCACGGCGACTGGTCCGTGCATGCGTTCGTGTGCGTGTGTGCCCCTCCACCGGACAAAGCTACAACGGAAACCCCATACGAGTTTCTCAAAAAGAAAACTTCGCAGCTGAAGCAAAATTCTTCCTTCTCCCGGATGCGAACCCAGGACCAGCGCCTTTCCCGGGCGGTCGCTCTGCCATCTGAGCTAACCAGGCGGCTAGCAGACCGCGCAGCGAGGGCGAATTAATGGACAACACGAGTTGCGATATTTTGAAGTTGAAACTCGAAAGAGTGTTTTCGAAAGCTCCCAACTCTTGTTCTGAGTAAGGCACATCAATAAGCTTGGTCTAACGGCATTCCTTGAATCATACGGAAGCCAGTGATACCCTATTTAGCAAAATCTGAGGAACATATATTTTGCAAATCTTTGCAGGAAATAACTAAAGGAAGCTTGGATAAAAGTAGAACCAAGGAATATAAACAAAAATGGACCTCATATTCTAAATAAGCATATAACACGACATATATGTACAAGGTCGCAGCGCCATATCTCGATTTTTTTTTTTTTTTTTTTTTTTGTCTAAGACCCACATCTCCCGCTAAGCCGCTCCACTAAGTGTAATGAAGCACCTCTCTTTCACAGCGTACTCTCAAAATACGGGTTGAATAAATGCTACTTTTCAGAAGTTTGTTGCCCTTGCTGAGCGCTCTGAAGCGACAAGTCGAAGGCGCCATTAGTGCGTTCAGCTCTATAGTTCAGGTTTACCGAAGAACAGGTTTGCGCTGACAAATGCCCATTTGTGCGCGCCAAGTGATCTGGAGATAGCTCATACCTTTTTGCGCGCTGTGTTTTTGTCACTCTTCCGTCGAAGCGATAGACCACGCGAACGTAACTTCGCTCGCTGCTGCTGCCGCGCTTGCTCACACCAACGTTTTCACAGCGAGTGTCCGCGCTCATTGAGTGTGATGTGTTCATGTTTGCTCGTGCACGCTGACACCATGCTTGTTAATTCTGTTAGTAAGCGAATGTTTCCAAGTTTACACGGCCGATAAAACTACTATCCTCACTTCGTATAGCTGTGCACTAATTAGCTATAACAATCGGTGCTTCGCTTTGCGGGTGAAACTGCGACTTTTTTTTACCCCACTAATTATATTGCTAACTCACCCGATTCTTGGCCAATCCCCCGTAGTGAGTATGAGCCATTCGTAGGAGAAAACCAGCCAACCAACCAACTTTAAGCATTATTTTAAGCTCTTCTTATTTCTACCTGTCTGACTGACTACCTTTGTCGGGAACCGAGGGGTTGCAGCGGAGCGCCAGGACAAGAGGACCAGTATAGCAGGCTTCTAGAACCAGACAGCGCGTGCCGTACTTGTGCGTCGAGCACGCGCCGCCTATCTTTATTCTCCTCATCTTCCGCAGCCGGCACCTATACTCTATACTCAGTAGTTCCTTGCAGCACTGTGGAAGCTACACGAATCCTGAACCGATAGGAAGACCGAGTGCCTCTCGAGATGTGCTCATCTGCGCCAGGTCGTCTGCTCAGCGTCTGCTTGCCATCATGTCGGTATATACTCCATGGTTGGTGCGTTGACTAAAAAAATGCTTTGACTTCATAACCATAAGATTAGTTTACATGGATGCGACAGCGGAGCTTCGCTTCACCTGTACGCTTTCCCTGCAGTTACTTTGCAGCCTCCTTAGCAAGCAGTAAGGGCGAACACCTTCACAAATGTTCACCTGCGGCACAGCGTCTCGCTGCTTAACGTCTACTTGGCGTTTGCTCGCTACCGTCATCACGTACCATGCTAGAGCAGGGTAGTAAATTAATGGGGCAGTGAACAAGATTGCATTTATAGTGTTCCGCATAGTCAACGTATCACCAGGGTTAATAGTGTGGCGCCATCTGCTAACTAGAAATCAAACCAGTTTTACGGCTTGGGAACGTGTCCGTAGTCCTAACAGCGTGAAGACAAACAGCCGATCTGAATAATTACGACAATACATACCTAGTGCTGTGCCCTCATCTTGAGATCGGACTTAGCGATGACGGATATCGCCACTTGTTTCTTGCTGACAGGGCGGATAGCCAGTAAGAAGCGCAAATTCAGATCGAAACAGGAACTCGGCGCTGTAAGAGCGCGGCCATGTTGCTATAGTTGATCACGGTTAGGGTGGCTACTACGGTTACCGGCGGTAACTGTCACAGTAATTCTCCGTATAAGACAGACATGCGCAAAGACCATAACGTGTCACGTATCGCTGTACCGTATCATGTAGCGAGCAAAAATGAAACTCTCTACAGCAGCCAATAATCAGCCAGTTACGCCCGGAACCATACACCGTTGCGCAAGGATACTAGCTGTGTACGCCTCGTACATTCGGCAGTGCTACGAGGTAGTTGTGAGATGGAGTATGGGGAACCAGCGCTGGATAGGCGGCGCGTCGAAAAGAGTGCGTTGCACGCCGCCCTGGCGACGAAACGCGGCATATTCCAGCCGCTCGACCAGACGACACGTCCGCGGCCGTTTCATAGTTCGCACATATGGTTCGCATGTTTCCGTTTTCGCGCCGCTTCAAGTGGACAGTTTTCGTAAAGAAGCTAGCGCCATCAAGTGAAGAAATGGCGAAAGAAGCTTTTTAAGCTTTTATATTTTTCAGTGTGTCGCGGCGAGCACGTGCGTTTATTTAACGGTTGCGCCGTGTGCCGTTCCCATGCTTGTGTGACAGCCTGCCTCGCAAATCTAGTAGCTACGGCGCCGGTTTTGCTGCGCTATGGTTTCGGAAGTATTAGTTGGCCTGAAGACATTCCATACTTCTCTGGCTAGACATAAGAAATTCTGATGTTACTTCGCCACAGCAGTCAATGGAGAAGAAAGCTTTATCGCATCAGCTGACTCGGGCAAGCAAATGTTTGAGTGCTACGCTGCTTGATCCGTAACAACCCTGGCTACATTTAGCACTTATTACATAAATTTACCGGATGCATCTCAGCGCCGAGTCCTCATCCGCATGCGCATTTTTAAAAACACATAGGCGGCTTAGTCGCACGTGCGCCGGCAGTATGCGCACACAACTCGTATTACAAGGCAGCTTCCCTGCCACATAATTCTTGGCAATGAATGGAAACTATTTACCTTTCGTATCGTTCGCTTGGTGTGGCAGCATTGGAAGGAGCTTGGCGGTGGTATTTCGAAGGAAAAATGGTTGGTACACATGCCGGATGGTGCATGCTATTGCTCATTTTGTTTCCGACGAAATGCCGACTGCATATTCTGCTGTTTGGTACTGGCTGCCACGGCTGACCGTCTTCACTATCGAATAAACCAAGCACACACGCGAAATTCGATTTAGAAACCAGCCCGACACCGCTCGACAGGGCGACAAGACGGGAACTTACTCCGCTCGCCTGACTGCTTGGATCCAACGCCGCCTCCGTTCTTGTTCGTAGGGTTTAGATGGAAAGACGCAGAAGGATACATCCTCCCTCATTCCGATGTAGTTGTGACACTTGTATACGCAACAGTACCGTCGGCGTCCTTTTGTTTTCCTTCGACTTTCAGCGCACGCAACGCCGCTACCAGCAGCAATTTTCGTCCGCGGGAGCGGCTGCATTGTGCACGTTCTGACCGCCAGGGTGGCGCTGCAGGCGTTGTGAAAATAAAGCCCCTTCGTGAAAACTCCAGCGCTGTTTATCATAGGCGCCGGCTGAGAGCGCCGACCTTAGTTGCGGCGTCGGTGGGCGCTACACCTTATTACGCACTATTTTATTTTATTTTGTCATCGGTTTCTTTCATAGCTTCGTTTACATATTTGTTTGCTAGTTAATTATATTGTCGACCGGATTGTGGGTTTGCGCAATTCAAGAAGGGATCATCATCGTCATCATCAAGAACGCCAAACCAATGCCAACTTTTTTTTCTTTCTCTATGCCAATGCCTTGGCCGAACCAACGCAGTTACGACGAGATTCGATGACCTTCCTGTTGAGGTGGCCTTGAAAGTATTCAGCTATCTTCCGAAACGCTGTCTTGAGACAATAGCCGATGTGTCTGAGCGATGGGAGAAGTTAGCCTTCGACCCTTGCCTCTTGACCGAGGTGTGTATAAACCTTTGGGCAACGCGGACTGGGGGGGTGTACGCATTGTCTTAACCACGGCCGCTCGATACAAAAGCACAAGGTGCGGCCCGCTGCATCGCGCCTGAACGGCGTCTCGGGCCTAGTTCTCCGTGCGCCCGCTGCGGCGCCACTGCTCGGGGATGGCTGCTGATAGAGAGCGCCTTCACAGCTGCGTTGGCACACGCGATCTTTACTCCAGTCAAGGCGTAAATAATGAGTTTTATATTGGGAAATTGCAGATAAAATATTTTAAGTCGTCATTGGAAGTGCTGATTACGCCACAAACGCCAACAGATTGTCACAGGGGTGGAAATCTGTTCTAGAATACGCCTGAACGCTATCCGTGACGGTTGCCCGTACGATGCACGACCGGGTGATGCATTTCCATCGAGAGGTTCTGCTTGAAGCAATCTATCACTACTTTTATTCACTTCTCATGAACACATACGCAAAATAAAAACTTTACATAGGGAGAACTTGTACCGAGTTTCCCAAGCAATGCAAACTAACTTAGCTGAAATAAAAACACTTATCATTGCAAATAATCAATAGATTGTTTCTCATGAAAACGAAGCATATTGAGTGATGCTTGAGGTTATCTAAGGAGTGCGCCCCTTTTAACGAGGTTTAACTTTTCCTCTCTCTTGCCAGTGTTCCTGATAAGTATGACTCGCCCAACAGCACCTCCCCCTTCCCCATCCTGCTTGGCATCAAAATCACCTCAGGACCCGTAAAAAAAATTCTGGCTACATGCCTGGATGTCCACATTTAAGTCATTAATTGAAACAAACAATTCAATACAGGTGAAGTTGTCGGAAGTTTACAAGTGCAGCTGCAGCCAAGAAAAGTGCAAAAAATGTTTCAGCCGGCAGCTTGATACTTTTATTGCATTCTCATAAGCAAGGAAGAAAGAACTACGTTCAGAGCATGATTCTAAGGCAGTCTCTGGAACTAGAGCTTCCACCTCGTCGCTGAGAAACTGCGAGGCACTTTCGATGTTGGGGCTTTCTCCTGAGCTGCCGCAATTATCGCTTGCCTCAACTACTGTGTGATCAGTAAAGTTTCTTCGATGGCGTTTTTTGGGCTGCACATTCTCTTTTTGCAGGTACTGTGGATATTTGCAAAACACGGTCGGTACTGCATTCGGAAGCAGGAGCCTAAGTTTCGTGTTCTTTTTATAGTCACTTTCTGTAATGTGCAGGGAACATACCAGAGACCTGTAGCTCGGTTCCCACTTGCTTCATTTTCCCGACACTCCTTGGCGAGAGATATTTTTTAGCCACGCTTCTCGACGCTCCAAGCACACACATGTGGCGCTCCACACATGTGGTGCGGCATCGCGCCACATGAACGAGGCTGGCTGCGGCACACACGCACACCGCAGAGCCTTAACAAAGCACAGCAAGCACAGGCAAACTTGCTCACACACACGCAAGCGAAAAAGCACGAGATCAATGCATAGAGCACGAGGCAAACACGTTCTGACGCGAGAACCAACGCCCGCTTAGCCCCGGTGCGAAGTCACGAAAGCATCCCCGAGCAGTGGCGCCCTCACCAAGAAAAGCGGTCGCAACTGTAAACTCGGCCGAGACGCGCCTGCCTATTGTCCGCGGCGCGACGTAGCTGGCCGCACCTTGCTTTGCATCGAGCAGCCGTGTGTTAACAGAGCCACGCTGATACGCAAGCTCGACGTCGGTGATAACATCTTTATCCTTTATCCAAGAGATCGCTTCTCTCTCAATGCACTTCAAGCTGCTGAAAGAGCTGCTGATTCCTTGCTGCGCTCTGTCGAACCAACACATGCCGGCCATTCTGCAAAACTGCGAGTCTCTTGGCACCGTCGTCTTGCCTGGCAAGGGCCCAACTACATCCGCGCTCTCGACACGTTAAAATGTATCAAAGTACTTTCGACTTCCAGAGAGATTCGCATGAAATACGATGTTCTCCTGAAGGTATGCATCACCTGCAACGTGCTTGAACTCTCGACTTCAGCTCGGAATTCATTCGTCATATAAGCACATGAGAGTGCCTCATATCACTGAAGCATCTCAAATGCCTATCGATAACTCGGATCTCCACGAGCGAATTGCTGCATGTGTCTAAGGCCTGTCCGACACTACAGTCACTCAAGATCAGCAGCGTTCAGAACGACAACAATGTGACAGTGGCTCAGGCTCTCGAGGCTTTCCACAAGCTCCGGATCCTCTCAATGGACGGCGACCGCGGCACCCAATGGTTAGACTCCACGTTCAGGACGCCCCGAGAGTCGGAACGCTTCCACGTACAACAGCTCCAGATGGACGAGCAGCAGGTCGACCACCTCGTACAGAGATGCGGACACGTCACCATCAGTGCCAGAACGCTCACCCAGAAAGGCCCTCAACATGCTGCACGACTGCCGGAAACTGGAAAGTATCACAGTTTACGGTGCCGGCAGCGACAACATGCTGCCCAAGATGTTCTACACACTCCCAAAGTTTGTACGTGTCGAATTTAACTTTCCCGGAGAGGCAACGGATGTTGTGAGCAACCACGTTAGCAGATATTCGGGACAAGTCTGGCAGAGGCTACATGCATTTCACATCTCAGTACGCATTTCAACCCCTCCGCGGCAAACGACGATATACGTGCTGTGCGGAATCTTAAGGAGTTCCTAGTCTAAACACGTGTTTCTCTGAGAATCATTGCAAGTCCAAAATTTAGCGAGTCAATGTTGGTGGGCGGACGGAGGGAAAAGTTTTTGGGTGACCCGGGGATTGAGAAGGCTGCGCACAGTCCAAGCTTCGCTTCCCGTCATAAGCAAGACGTTGAAGTACCCTGTAGTGAACGTGTACGAAAAATGAAAACTCCTGGACAATCAAAAGAAAACTGTGTACTTTAGTGACTGAGCAGTAAATAAATGTAAAATCATTTGCTCTTGAAGCGGCTGTACATTCTTAAAGCGACGTGACCTCACGGTTTCTGGAAAATGTTCTTTCGGTGTATGGTAACACTAAAACAACTACGTATTTGCATATATTGGCTGCAATATCAAGTGCGATATTTACTCTGGCAGGTTATTACAAATTTCCAAAAATGAAACTTCAAAATTTGTTGCTATAGTCGACTTGCTTCTTCATTTGTGCAATTTACCATATTGCTGCACACACTCAATAAACCTCAGGCCTTGTACCTATAATCCACGTTTCGCGTGTAATGCCAGCTGCCTTGCGGCTGCTTCAGCTTCGTACAAGTGCGCAAGTGCTGCCGATGCCAGCCTCTTGGACTGTCATGAAAATGAGACGACACTGGGCAGGAACAGACACACTCCCGTTTTGCGTGATACTCGAACTTGATAAGCAAAGCCTTGCACAAACCACAGTAGTGTTAGAACGCGTACTTCATAAGCCTTCGTCACTAGGTACTTTGAACATGCACAGCATGCGTGGTTGTGCAACCTTCGCAGAATGTGGAAAATATTGCCTCGGAATAGACATTGACAACGACAAGGTGAACACATAACTTTCCTACCAGTAAAGCAATGAACGGGGCTAGTTAGTGGACATTCATGATTGTGTTGCGCTTCATATAATACTCACGGAAGAACTTGAAGAATGAACATAAAAGAACAAGAAATGGGCGTACTTGCACTATGTGCATCCATTTCTTGTTCTTTTATATTCGTTCTTCGAGTTCTTCACGTAAGTATAATACTAAGCGCAATACAATCATGAGTTTCCTACAAGGTATGTGCCTTCTCCTGTCGCACTGTTGACAGTACGGAAAGCTTGAGTGTGCGGTTCCTGTAGCCAGCCTGCATTGGCAAAATGGCGCTGCGACTCTTTCATTTATCACGCTAGTGTTCCAACCACCAGCCGTTGGGGCCGTGATAAAAATTAAGCATTTCTAAAGCAGACAGACGCGCTGATGCTTCACTGGTCTGACTGCTTGACGACATAGAGTTTCCTACAATAATTACTAAAGGGAAGTCTGGCACTGCGATCGTTCAGCCATCAGGGAATGATGGGGTACATGGATTTGCCTGATCTTCGTGCTTGGGGCTTCGTGCTTGGGGCTTTGCTTATTACGCTTTATCTGAGCCTAAATTGGACTAAACTTCAAAGCAATTTATACTTTTTTAATGTAGAAGGTAATAAGACTCTGCAAGCACGCATAATCCCTGCTAATTGCAGTGGTTCCGCTTGTCTATGCGTCCATGACGTAATAGTTTCAAAAAACGAGTAACCGCGCAAAAAACGGGATGTGCAGACTGAGATAGACGAAGTGCTATCAACCCATAATTTATTGTGCACACAGCAATATACAGGGTGCCCCAGCTAACTTTAGCCAGAGTTTAAAAATATGCGAATGCCACGTAGCTGCACAGAACCAAAATGTTGTTTGCCGTCGCTTGGAGATACTCAAATTATTTTTTCATTCCG
The DNA here is from genome assembly GCF_023375885.2 of Dermacentor andersoni. Classification (NCBI taxonomy): domain Eukaryota; kingdom Metazoa; phylum Arthropoda; class Arachnida; order Ixodida; family Ixodidae; genus Dermacentor; species Dermacentor andersoni. The sequence continues at coordinate 31,902,675 of NC_092814.1, read as the reverse complement.
CCTATGTAGATAACTAGTATTAATTAATTAATTAAATTCTCAAATATTATAATTAAATGAAGAGCGTCAATGAGAAAATTGCAGAACGACATGAAAAACTCCAGATACAGCTTTCTTGTGCGCGTGTGACACCACGCTTGTTAATTGAGATAGTATGCCTATGTTTAAAACTTTATACGGCCGATAAAGCTACTATCCTTACTTCGTATAGCTGTCTACTAATTTGTTATCGCAATCGATGCTTCGCCTTTCAGGGTAAACTGCGACTTTCTTTTTTCTCTCTGGCTTGCACTTTCCTAATACAGAGACTTGATAGCATGACCATTTATATTACAGGCTGCATTCGCACGCGAGAAGCAGCTGGGAGGAATCGCTATCGTCACCTTGGATACGGACGACTTTGGCGGAAACTGTGGAGATCCCTTTCCTATCCTCCACGCCGCCGCCAAGGAGTTTCAAGGAACTGAAGACGAAAGCGTCTAGTGAGACTGACAGCTGGGACCAAGCATAAAACTGAAGCAGTTTTGAATTTACGCATCAGGTATGGCTTGAAAGAAGATCCAGCAATCAACTACAGTTAATGCTGCCAGCCATTACAAGATTCGGTACAGGCACCCTCACGATGGGAATGCAGTGGCAATCAAAGCGTTGTTGTTTTGCTTGATCAGACAATAATATGCTGTAAAATGAGCAACCCACCAAACTGCTTCAGCTTCATTATGGTGCACCAGCTGAAAGCCTTCTGACACATGGACTTCATATGAGAATGCTTCACTAAGCCATGAAAGTACATGCCTACTTGTTTTCTTCATTTAACTAGGCAGCTTTACAGTCATACGTTCTAAACAAAAGTGATATGCTTGTAAAAATACTGGAAAAAGCAATAAACACTCATCCTGCGGTTTGATGAAGTTATTCCGTGTGCATATCAAAATACTCTTCGAAGTGATAAAATATCCCTTACGAGAACTGATGCTACAGACGAGTATATCCGAAAGGGGTTCCTGTCTAGGAGCGCGCACATATAGTACAATTCATGTCTTTTGTATACACATAGCTGCATTGATTTTCTTGTAGCAGCACAAGGACAATGGCAAAACTGCACAGTGGGTTATGAGGGACGCCGCAGTGGAGGACTCCAGATTACAATTTGACCACCTGGGATTCACTGACGTACGCTAAGTACACGAGCTCCTCTCCACCAAAATGCAGCCGCCGCTACCGTGAATCGAACTCACAATCCCGTGGCATTGCCACCGAGATCGGTCAGCGCGCGCCGCAAGACCCGGAGGCTTTCATTAGCAAAGCACCATAGCGACTGAAGTAACTCGGCGGGTCAGCCCAACCTTGGGCTTAGTAACACAGATCACCACCTTACAACAGCCAAAGATTGCATTTTACCGCTCTGTAATCCCCATACCTGAGCAGCGCGAAATTTGGACTGCCTATCACGCTACACTGTTTGATGGGACAGACAACCCTTCAGAACATGAACCGAGATAGCCACGCTGATGGAAAGATTGTGTCTCATATTGACTGAAACTAGCACTGTTTTCCTCATGAAACGAAGATCTATATTGTCAGTTCAGAACCAATCGCTACAAGTAAAGCCCCTCAACGTTTACAAGTAACTCCATCCTTTGAACATTTTGTTCTTTCATCCGAGAAAAAAGCACGCGCTTCTGAAGTCTCTCCGGTGCCATTTTAGTTACAAATGAATGAATACGCGCCGTAGTGTACGTAGTATATCATTTATATGGTGACCAGAGCTTTCGTCGTGAGCACGTCTTTAAGAACAGCACGCTTCCTTGGTGTTGTTTCTACTCTTCGGCATGAGTTGCTGCCGCTACGGTTGCCGTAATCGATTTAGTGAAGAAAAAAAGTTCTTCACGCCACAGTTCGGCAAACATGATGTGGAGCGAATAAATATATGGATGCACCGGATTTGTCGCGCAAAATTCAATGGGCCGCCGTCCGCACGCCTTTGTGAGGTAAGTAGGAGGTTTCCAAACAATACAGTGTATCTGAGGTATTTATTCCCAAGCTTTTGCACCGCGCTGTTACCACGGATGTCGTGCACTCCATCTTCGTGCACCATGTCGACTCAGTTTTTCTTCCTTGACCAATAGTCCACACTCTTTTTTGTATAAAAAAATTTAGTGATACATAGACTAAAATTTGAGTTTTTTTAAGCTTGCTTGTTTAGTCGTGCAAAAATATACAGCGCCAACTGTTAGAATACTCAATAAACAAATCAAACTTGCACGCGATCATACTTTAGCAAAAAAAATGTTTCAGCTTTGAAATTTCTGTGTGAAACGCTTCTTATTCGATCAAAATTTACTACGGCATTACTGTTTTTTTTTTTTTCATTAGTGTTTGTCCGCAACGAATCGTTTTCGGCGCGTATGATGTTTAATTTATGTAGGACGTTTTTTGCCTTTAGTTGACTATTTAGGATCATTTTTCAAGCGGCCAATTTCAGCCTTTGACTGCATCGCGAGAGATATTTTCGGGCCGCATTAGTTCGGTAACGGAATGTTCTTCGCTTACCTATTTAATGAAGATAACTTCAGCGTCCGTCAGCTCAGTGCTAAGGTCTTCAAAAGAACACTTGCATTCTGAGAAAATAATTGGACTGTACAAGTAAGTCTACAAAGTTGTTTAGAAATATTAGTATAAATCACGCCCTGGCCCTTACAGGCGAGGCACATTCGTGACCTGGCTAAACAAAATCGGAAGCGCCTTTTATTTTCAGGGTAAACGAAATAAATAAATAAATAATGTCGCACCTCAGTACAAGCCTGCGTGAACACCGCCGAATGCTCCAAGGTTATCAGCCATTGAGCACAGTCTGTTCCAACGTAATAAATGTTAATGTTTATTACAAGCCTCTAGGCGAACTGATTATGCCCAAATGGTTGTGGCTTCATTAACGTTTCCGCTCACCTTAACAACGTAGCTGTATATAACTGAGCAGTTGCAGTCGCCAGTGGTCAAAACAGATATGCAGTGTTTATTTCTGACAACACTTTGGGGCAGCCGTGCTTCACAAGTATATTGCGATGATTCGCAAACCGCACTATGCGAAAACCCGTACAACGAAACGCGAACATGTTCGCCCACGCTATCCCGCTCGTGACTCGAAAGCATAAGTTTTCTTACGCACCACCCCCCCTTAAAAAAAAAAAGTTTCGTTCGTACCGCCTTTTTTTCTCCAGGGTTTAAATAAGGCTTTCAGATGAAATTTCAGTGCGACAGAAAATAAATAGGAGCTAAAGTAACAGCGCCAAACTAAAATGTTATCACCCGGCTCGCATTTACGCATAGCGTCGTCTGCTACGCTGCAAAGGAAAAGGGGGTGCCCCAATCGAGAAGCGACATCGCGCGTAAAAACAAGCAAAGCGGGGAAGGGCGGCAGAGATAGCGCTACTTTTAATCATTGAGGGGTTTTAGCGAATGGATGGATACTATTAGCGTCCCCCTTAGAACGGGGCAGTGGGTTGCTCCACCAAGGTCTTGTTATTATATTACCTAGTGTCCTACCTATGTTTAAAAAAAAAGAAAAAAATGAAAAGGAAGAAAACACGAAGAATTCCCATAACCAAACTTTCTGAACCCCTATTGGGAACATTGTTCTTGCACGCCCTCCATTGTTTGTCGTTTCCCTACTTCCATCAATCTTCCAATCGCCTCTTACTAATCTCTATTGCGGACATGTTACCCCCTGCTCTCGCCGAACCCAAGGGCTTCAAGGGGGCCACAGGTGCCTAAATCGACCGCTGGGCAGATTTCTTCACATTCTAATAAAACATGTTCCATCATTTCCCTAGTTTCACTGCAGCAAGTACATGCTTGTTCTTTGTTATATCGTGCGTGTTCTAAGGCATCCTGATCTCACTTCGAAAAGTAATGAGCTTCCCTTTGAGTTATAAATTATTTCCCGATTTCGTTTTTTCTTCTTAAGTAGTTACCCATAGCATGTTTCTTTTCCATTGCCGCCACCCATGAGATTATCTCGGCCTCTCTGACTTTCTGCTCGACGTTCTTTGTTGCCATGTTGCTCATCATACCGGTCGCATACTTGCTAGTAAGCTTCCTAGTTATTTTCCTCCACTGTGAATCGATGTTTTTCGTGTATAAATATCTGAACACTCTCCCAGCCCATTCATTTTCTGCCATAAATCTCTATCGTGATTCATAATCAAATTTACTATGAGCTCTCCTCACTTTAAAGCTTGTGAAAAACTACCTTTGGTGCACTCACGTGGTGAAAGCATGATAAAAGATAGGATATCCAATCACGTGACCTCCTATTCGTGTACGCGGCTCGTCGGTGTTTTTTTTTTTTTTTTTAATATTGAAATGCAATAAATCTTTTTTTTCCACTACAAGTTTTTTCTGTAACTTACAATACACAGCTAAATCTTCATTGTTACGAGTAGAAAAGTGCCGTCATGTCGTCGAGTAGAAAAGTGCCTCCGATATCGGGCAGGGCACGCTGACGTGCTGCAGCCCATTCTCGGAGCCCTAGAGGCACTGCGAGAAATTGCACCCAGGGCCAAAAGAGGGCATCACATTGCCACTAGCTATAGGGGTTCAGAAAGTTTGGTTATGGAAATTCATTGTGGGCTTTTTTTCTTCTTTTTTTTTCTTTAACATAGGTAGGACATTAGGCAATATAATAAGAGCTTGGTGGCGCAACCCACCACCCCGTTCCAAAGGGGACGCTCATAGCATCCATCCATCCTAAGCTAGCACTAGGGCTATTTTGTTTACCTACACTTCGTGCAGAATTGTGTAGACGAGTGTAGTGGCGGACAGAGGCTACAATGTCGTGTGCTGCACTTGGGTCGTTGGGCTGCAGCCAATCGGAGCAGACAGCACGTCGTCTTCTGCATCAGAAGACGAAAAGTGCCCGACTCTGCACTTCTCCTGACTTTGCACTTACTGGCTGCGTATATGCCTTGCCTGAAACTAAATGCCAATGTACGAGTTTCCTTTCATCAACAAATTAGACAAACTACACCTAAATATATCACAAATGTGCTGTGCATGAAGACAACTTCCCCTCAAGACAACGTACAATACAGCGCAATCTGAAACAGCCTGCACCAACCATAAGATAATTTTATCTTCCTGGAAGATTAGCTCACCTTCATCTGTGAGCATGGTTACCCCAGCACTACGCTACCACCTTTGCAGCTAATAGTCACTATCGTCACTATATCAGTGCAGACAGTACGAAACAAAATGGCACCACGTGTTTTCAACGCCAACCTGCTTGTTTGTCACCTGCTGCCTACACTCATCGAAACCGCAGTGTGGAAAGTAGTTTTCATGCAACACTACAGCTATAAAAAGTGGCTTCGTGTAAGTGGGCGGAGCTACACTTTTGTACACCAAGTACACCAAGTAAGAAAAATGGCGACTTCCTACACTAGCTAAACTCGTGTAGCCAGTGTAGGTAAAAAAATAGCCCTACTTGTATTTACAGCCGCCACAGGTGCACCAACTTATGACAGCAGCATTTAATTTTTGCAAGTGAAAAAGTCAAAATGCAGATGGTTAATGAAACTTGCACTCAGTCCTGCGAAAGCCATCCATCACTGTGCTTTTTCCAAATTGCAAAGCAGGCTATTGGCCGCGAGATCGAGCGGGGTCGCTGCCTGGCAGACACTGGCTGAACCCCGATAGTGTGGATGGCAAGTCGCATCGTCTGCTGGCCGCTACTTGTTTACATGTGCGCGTATGGTGCACACATCCGTTAAAGTCTGTTTGTTCCATGGTTGTAGCACAGTCATAAATAGTGGTATTTTTTTGACGATGCAAAGACTAATTTGGCTTTGTGCGGTAGTTGTTGCACTGCAATAAAATCAGTAACTGTATGTGTCAAGTGCACGAAGTGCGATTGTCGCGCCCTCTGTTCACCACAGTCATTAAAAAGTTGTTGCTGTATTGCGATTCAAGCCCTTCACAAAAAAAAATTTGGCATCATTTTTAACAAATAAAGTAATCGTTGCTATACTTAAACCCAACGCTTTATCAACTCTTTGTAGCATTGTGTTGATCATCGCACAATGTTCGTGATACCATGAAACGTAAATGAGGTGGCACGAGATCAGCTAGCAGTAGGAAAGAAAATCTGAAGCGCTTTTATGAACCGAGCAAATGTCTGCATGATCTAATCATGCAGACATTTGCTTGGGCGTATTTTCACTTCAACCCTACAGCGACGTATTTCAGCAGACTTGGCTTCCCACATAACCACGAGATCAGTGACATCACCATTCCCAAGCAAATCACTTGAAACACAAACCAAGGAAGCGAGCAAAGCAAAGTGAGCAACGAAATGATCATGTGCTGCCTGTATGTGCGCGACCGCACCAGTGGAGTTGTTCACGTGCTGCCCATGTGCAGCGTTACTGCGCAGGAGCAGTTCATCCCATAATACAGCTAGGGTGGCTACCGGCGTGGCGAGGTGCGTGGTGATCACATGTCATGACGCAGTCGCTTGCGCTCAACCGATTTTCACTCCGTCTGCACTCTGCCTTTGTTTTCTGACACAACTCAACACCACCCCACGAAGAACCACTGCACCTCCTGTACAATGCTTTCACATTAAACAAGGTGCCCATAGAAAGACCTACTATATGAAGTTTACAATATAAATAAGCATAATAAAGAAACTTGCCACCATAGTTTGCAAAATAGCACTTTTTACTGGAGCAAGTAAATGACGCGAGTAGCCACAACTACAAAAGCAAAACATGGTCGCCCTATTCAGAACAGCATTACATTCAGATGGTCTGTGCGTCATAAGACTGCTAAGCATGAATAGAGAGGTGTTTATTTGCAAAGCCAGACTACCATAAAGAACAAAAGCAATGACGCACACATGACATGTTTCAGGTAAGGAACAATGTCTTGCATCACAAAAACAACATTCTATTCATATTAGCAGGACACCTCAACTGTACACAGAAATCTAATAATATAAAGCATCTGCCACAGAGTGAGATGTCCCTGGAACTAAGCAATAAATTGTTTTGCTATCTAGGATTCTGTTTCAACACCTAAGCTTTCAAGCAAGAACAGCACAAATGGAAATATATCAAGGATGGCATAATGGCACTTCAAAGGATCAAACACTAACTGATATCACTGTTATGCACAAGGAAAGCACCTAGCTTTAAGCAATGTTTGTGTTGGGGAAAAAAACGCACTGCCACATTTCATGCTGTTGACTAAATGCTTATTGCTTTATGAGTGATGAAAAAAGAACCAAAGTAATGAACTAAATTGCCAAATTACTTGAAGCCAATAAATGCATAAGTGGCAATGTTCTGACTGCTGTGTGGTCAATAAGCACACAAAGAACAATGCAAAAAAAGAGCTTCAATACTAACAACCTTGCAAAACAGCCACTAAGCCAGTGTTAAAAATTGGTTGTCTGTTTAATGTAAGTCAATAAATACAAAAAAAACAAGTACATGTTATAAGAAACATTTACAATAAGAACATATGCACATCAAACAAAACAAATTTCACTTCTTGTTCACCATAAAAAATTGCCACTTAAGATGCCATGAAAAAATTCACTTTGCCGGAAACCACAAAGGTAAAAACTTGAATTTTTTCATGGTAAGAAAAGCCAACCAGGTGTGAAAAACCAGAAGGTCAATTGTATACTACCCTGTCAAATGGTTTTAGGCAAGGATGTTAACTGATATAACAGATACATCCTCAATGCAGCCTCCCTCCCAAAGAAACTTGCTCAACCTCTAAAATTGTAAGCAACATGCATACATTACTGTCTCTCTCACCTGGGCCTTATTGCCTCAAAGAATACCATGAATTCACTGCACCAACTAACCCTAACAAACAAGCCCTGCAATATAACAGCCTGTTTCACCACAAGGTACAGAAGTGACAAAAATGAAAAATAATGCTCCACTGTAGATAATAAGAGCCTCTATTCGTTGTAAATATTTAATGAGCATGACCGGTTATTTTTTAATTTGAATACAAAATTTACATCCTTCAAATCTTGAACCCATACTCAGGTCTTGACAAAATTCATTTCTCAATAAAAAAATTCACCTACCAGCCGAAAAGTAAGGTGCATGAGGCCATCAAAGGTCATTTAGTGAACTGCCTGTTTTAACACCGAGCATCTGTCATTTAATATTATACAGTATCTGTGTACATTGTGCCTCTTAACAAAGAAAACATAAGGTGAAATCTGCACAATTATTTCATTTTAGAAATGCAATAATGAACTTAAGAAAGAAAATAGGCAAATATGGCCTATTATGGCTAGTGTTAATGCCCTCATTTCCTGTCACATAAGTGTATTGTTGTTTTTTTTATTTTAATATCCTCTTTCCTTTGATTCTCTTTCTTTTAACACAGCAGTTCATTCCTTTACTGCCTCGCAAAACAACTAAAAGTATACAGAACGAGACCGTAATGCAACCATATTAAAATTAGCATGTGGCACTCAACTCACAGTGCTCCCCTTAATAACCTGGCTGGTTATGGCATTCTGCACGCAAGGGCAGGTTATGCAGGGGCAGTGAAATGAACCAGCTGCCTTTTTATTTGTGCATTAAAATTACTATTCCTATACAAAGCGAAAAACTAATAAATGAGACAAGTTGGCAGCTGTCTCTGAAAGGTGCCCACCAGCCTCAAAGGGAATAGAAAGGACACATAAAGAAAAAGAGTAAACAAAAAATATTGAGAGGAAAGGGAGGAACATGCCAGCTAGAGGCACCAGAGAATAATTGAATGAGTACGAATGGCGACAACACAACAGCGAACAAGACTGCAAGGACAACATGAAACTACTGCACTTGTCCAGTTTTCTTTGCTCTCACATTGTCTTGTATGAAGTGACTAGCCCAGCAATGTGCATTGTTAAGTGACCCTTTTATGCTTATAATGCATTTCATCACAGTTCATGATGTGCTTGAAATGTTCTTGAATGATCTGGTGTCAATATTATCATGCGCTGAAAATAAGCACAAGCTGGACCAACCACATGGGTAACAATTAGACTAAATAATGCTACATTTCTTGCTTCACTGCTTACTAAGTACGGAACAATGATAGCCTTATTGCTTAAAACGATGTTCAATATTTAGAACACTGATCGAGCAGCTTACATATAAGTGAAATTTTGAGGCAAGAATATTGCCAGATAAAAAAATTAGAGAAAGGTAAATAAGAAAGATACACAACTAATTTGCTTAATTAAGCAACCGTGGCATTCATACTAAAATTGCATTCAAGAAATTAAAGTTTAAATTACCACTAGGGTGTATAATTTTGCAACGTTTGGGATGTTTTCGTTCAAATATACTTTTGTAAAAAGAAATGAAAAGCAACACTTAAGATTCCTCCTTTTAAGTATTTATGTAGTAAATGTCAATGTTAAAATATTATGAAGTTCACTGAAAGTGGCTACCTGTGGCTTCGAGCATCTCTTTCCTGCTATTCTTTTGAAGGTGGGCAATACTTTTGGCAGCAAAAACCATTGGTTATCACATCGAAGATCCACAACACATGTAATTTTCATCAAAATTTTAGATGTCATGTGGACATGGCTGTTTCACTTTAACCTATAGCAACCTGTAGTGTCTTTGTGCATTATTTTATAATTGTTCAATAATGATATACAGCACTGTCCTCATGACAAAACCTTTTTCGGCCAGCATGCTACTTTAACTTGCTCCACTTTTTTCACTAGTCCTATGGCAACATACAAAGGTTCATGAAGTATGCCCATTAACTTCATTATACTCATGAAGAACACAACAAAAGAGCTTGCCTGCAGCTTTATGGCCAGAAAAAAGTATGCTATGAGGTCCTCTCACTCCCATTTTTCTTCATACAGATGAAAGTTTAGGTGCATGACTTACTGCACTATAGGTGCAAAAAGCAGTAAACGACCAGTTATATATATGTCATCGTATGCTGAATTAAGCACACATCTTACACCACCGGTTGAAGCTTAGACTGTTGCCACATGCATAGATGGTGTCGCTAAGTTTTTGGTTTGGTCCAATTGCCACTATTCGGCTCACATATTCTTCCAAATTCAATCTAGGCTCTTCCCCACCTGAGCACAAATGCAAACATGGTCTGGACGCTGGAGATAAGTCCTAAATAATTGAAAAATTTATTCTAGGCTATGGTAGAGAACTCCTTCAAGACGCTGTCCTGGCCCAAACCAGACAGTGTAAGTTTCTGCCTGAAGTCCGAGACCACATTTCGAATCTGTGAGAGAAAAAAGAAAGTGTAATGACTCAGGTTAACTGTTTCATAATTTGTTCACAATTTTATTTTTGTTCACAGTGAAATACAGTAACGCTTATCACAGAACCACATAGCTATGGTTGGTTGTATGGGTTTATAGGGACACTAATAGGGAATACATTCATACCTTGATATAACAAAGTTCTACTTGCAGTACAAAACTTAATTAGATCCCTAATTTCATGAGGTCGAGGTTTATGTGCTGGAGCAATAAAGATTACCTGACATGTTCCTAGAAGAGTACTGGTAGACAGCATCTTGTCAATAAGCACCCAGGAAGAGAATCCCACAAGAAAGTAAATAATTTTGGCACCAAAAGCACTGGCATGTGCAGAGGATATTGTATGGAGAGCAAAGCTTCTACACAGACAATGCCTACTGCTAGCAGTTGCTATCGCATTGTGCCATGCGTACACATGTATCACTTCATCACAGCCCACCAACAGTAGGAACTTATTTTGTTTGTTTAGAATGGTGTAGTCAGTCGTGATTCTAAGATCAATGTAACATTGTCCATCCACTCGCATACCAGCCAACCTGTGAAGTTTGCAATTAGTAAAAGTCTCACAGACACGACACGTAAAAGAGCAAAATAGCACACAGTTCTTTAAAAGTTTGCCCTAAGCACACACTTTATGTAGGGTGTATACACACATTATTAACAATGATTTAGTACCTTTACACACAGCACACAAGCAGCTGCAAACTTTAAACAGCACAAACTGACAAGTAACACACTGCTTTTTAGATCACAGTGACATTTTCACCAACTTAGCTGCTGTCGATTTTATCTGCTCCAGAAACTTCTCTGAATAACCTTACTCCAAGTGGGTACCCTTCTGGTGTCCTATTACAATCAGACTCTCCACGGTATGGTCAGAGAACAAGTGAAACTTTATGACAAACAGAATACATCTTTTGTAAAGCATGATGAAACATTAATAAAATCGTAGAATGAGCCTGAATTAGTAGACTTCATGGAATTTTCAGGAGAGTTGACAGATTATGCATTATATTCATTTACAATAATGACATGGTGCAATGATACCACGATAATACACATTCCCTTCATTGTCACTAAGGTGCTCTTACGCTCATTTCCAGCAGGAATTTTTCTGTCCCAACTGGCTATTGGCACAGTTGAGAGCATGTGTACTTAATATATTACAATTAAATAAATTTCATTTGATTTCAATATGCTGTGAGGTCATGAGCATGAATGGAGCACATCCAGTGCTGTTTCCATACTGGCACGACTGACAGCATGGCAGTTCCCTCTTTCACTCAACAGTCAGTGTTTTTCACCGCTTGCCAGCAACATGCATACACTAAAGGATAAACACTAATGATAAACTCATTGTTGAGCATTATTTTTTTTCTGTTGCTTGTCACAAATGCTGCAGGCACATGCACGCAATGGTGTGGACTTTATTAACCCTTTTACTGCTGGGTTTTTTCCCTGACTACTTCTCACCGCTGGCAGATTCTTTTTTTTCCATGTTAATTCAGTGGACATTTTCATGCTACACAGAAGCCAGTTCCTTGTCATCGCTTTCGTATGAGTCACAAAACAGTTAATAAATTTCGTTTATGCTGCTGGCGAAATTTCGCCTGTAAAACATGCTTAGCCATTGGACGTCTAAGCTTTGCAGAAAAGCCAGCCCCTCAGGCACGCGGGGCGCGGGTTTGCGAACAGCGAGGGTGCACTGTTATGCACACCAAGAGTAGAAAGGGGCCACTGTCTGTGCTTCCAAAATGCGTAATACTCAGTATAAATAAAGACTTTTGTATTTTGATGCCTGGTTTGGTAGAGCTCTCGTGACTGGAAAACTACAGCACATGCCAGATCGCACGAGAAAAATAACCCCGTGCCTTCTACAATGCTGCGCGTCATCTGCTTTTTAGCTTCATTGAAAGGGAAAAAAATAGAGCAGCTTTGAATTGCTTTTGCGCTGGTTTACATGTTAATGACACATTCGCAACTAGTTTTCCAAGCTTAAAATGAATCAGTTGCTATTTAACAAGTACTTTAAAAAATGCATTTATCGAAACCATTACAAACCTGGAGCGAGAAGACGATCAACGCAGGAAAGGTACAAAAAATGCTTCATTCATTGTTTTAAATAAATACCCTTGGTTTATGTAGCATAAGATCTATATGATTTTTCTGTGTGTGTTTTCCCAAACTTGTTTTCAAGAATGTGATAGGTGTTCCTTTTCCGTTCCAGAAGGAGACACAATCAAGCTGGTCAGAAGCCTGGTGGTCAGCACAGTCACATACTTGCTCCCGTACCACAACATGACCAAGCACGAAAAAGAACAGACAGAAACGCCACTGAGGAAAGCGTATAAGACGGCGCTACATCTGCCAAGAAACACGCCCAACGATAAACTGTAACAGATGGGCCTAAGCAACACCTTCGAAGAACTCGCGGAAGCGCAGCTCAATGCACAGATCGCCAGGCTCCAGCAGACTGCCACTGGCCGCAAGCTCCTAGAAAGAATAGGGCATAACACAGACGGAATAGAGGATCGGGCAGCTAGCATCCCAGACAGCGTTCGCCAGACACTGGAGATTAGCCCCCTACAGAGAAACATGGACCCAAATCTCCATGCCGCCAGAAGGCAGGCACGAGCAGATTACGTGGAACGAAACCTAGCCACACTAGAAAACACAGTGTACACAGACGCGGCCGTATACCCATGGGACCGCAACACTAGAATGTTTAGAGTCGCTGCAGCAGTGGTAAACAACATGGGAGAACCAATTAGCTGCGCGACCCTGAGAAACTGCACAGTAACGGAGGGGGAAGAAGTCGCCGTAGCTCTAGCGGCGGCTGAAGGTTACCGCAGGAACAAATCTCTGATAATTCTAACAGACTCCAAAGCAACATGCAGGAACTACATACAAGGCAGACTTAGTAAGGAAGCACTGAGAATCCTCCTCGAAACAGAGCCTCCTAACAAAAACATAAAACATAGGATCTTCTGGATGACGGCACACACCGGGATAGAGGGCAACTCAAGGGTGGACAGCCTATTTCTCAAACTCACGCACCGAGCAGGGCAGTCGGAAACCCTAGAGGCCCCCTTAAAGGGACACTAAAGGTTACCCGAAAGTCAAGTTAAAGTGATAAAGGAATGTTCTAGAACGTCTAAGGCGTCAGTATAATTGCGAACAGAGCTTTAGTAACCGAGAAATTGAGGTAAATGCACGACACGATTTGAGACCCCCCAGCGACATTCCGGTACTAGCCCGATGACGAAAGCACTCCTCATCATAATTTATGTCACTAGTACTCAACTACTCGTATTAAAAAGATCATTTCATTAGATTATAAGACGGAAGAAAATGCTACTTGTCTACTTCTATTCGATTCTAAGAAAAAATAATATTTTGCCGTTACCCTTGAATAGTATGGGTGATCGAAAGGTTTCGTTTTCGCTAGACTCTGCGCGCTCGACTTTGCACCGTGCGCGCTTTGGAGTTTCAGTTGTTTCTTTATCGCGTCGTGCTGCGGTGGTCCTGCTGGCTTGCGAAACTTGCATTTGGAACATGCAGCAAGAATGCCACGTCCATGTGATGTCGTGGGATGCGTGAACGGTCCGCGGAACTTGGCCAAGGGCAGTTGCAGCGGCGAATCCAACGTTACTTATCACTGTGTGCCAACGAGTGATCCTCTCCGTTCGAAGTGGTTAAGTGCCGTACCTCTGCCACAGTGCGCTGGCAAAGAGCCAAAAAATCACGTAGTGTGCTCGCTGCACTTTCGTCCAGAGGATTACGAGTTCAACGCCGACTTACTGAAGTCATGTGAAGTGCCTTTCAAAGCAGGCCGTCGTCGTAGTAGTACGCAACGACGCCGGCAGTGCGAGCCCTCAACAGCAGGTCACGTTCATCAGTGCTTAAATCGCTGAACTCGAGCCCAGCATCGCGAGCTAATGTCTCGTTGTCAGGGTCATCCATTGCAACGAGCGTCGAAGTTGGCGTCATAAAATAAAGAACCAGCTTATCGTCGTGCGCTTTCCCTTCCGCTAGCCACCATAGTTCCGCTTTCGCGCTGCTGTTGGCTCTGGCGTCATAAAATAAAGAACCAGCTTATCGTCGTGCGCTTTCCCTTCCGCTAGCCACCATAGTTCCGCTTTCGCGCTGCTGTTGGCTCTGTCTTGGCTCTTTCTGGCCGCGCGTTTGCGTTTTGCGCAGAAAAGCTGTAGCGCCGTCTGCGGGCTCGCCGTTTTACTCACCGACAGCGCAACGTCACTATGAGACCATGACGTCAATACTCCTCGATTGGAGGGCGGGTGATTTGAACTGCGCTAGAGGTACGCGGACGCTTCAGAACGCATTTTCTCTTAAAATAAGTCTCTTCTTAGCACGAAACAAGCGTTTCGAGGTTTCTGGGATGGTATTTCAACAGTCCACATTGACTTAATATTAACCTTTAGTGTCCCTTTAACGGTGGAGCCAACATATGCAGAAATACTTAATCACTACAGAGGAAGGAGACTTAAATACCCCCCACCCCACACATCGCTCACACAACACAAGGCAGTCAGCTGGCGAAGACTGCAAGCAGGCACGTTCTTCAACCTGCACGCACTACAAAAAATGTTTCCTACCCAGTACAGGGATACATGTCCGTGGTGCGCGGCAACCCCCACGTTATACCACATCACGTGGGAATGCAAGCGTAATTTCGCATTCCATAAAGTAAATAACCCAAGTGCGGAACAATGGGAGGGTCTGCTCACCAGCAGCGAGCTCGCAGCCCAACGGGCAATTGTGCAGCACGCCTGCGAGGCAGCAAGACTCAGCGGTGCCCTGGAGTAGGGGCGCTGACCTTGTGAAGCGGCCAGGACTCAAGACATGAAGACACCGGCCCACCGCCAATCTCTCCGAGATATAGAGCAGTAAAGTTTTTTCATTCCATTCCGTTTCCGTTCCTTCTCACACTTTTTTTTCACAGCAACACAGTACATGAACACGCCTGCCACTAACAGTAGGAACCAGACTTTGGTAAACTTTCCTCGTCGTAAATTCACTTTGGAGCAAAACAAAACACCATGGAACAAATACACAGGATGTTTGTTTGTAGCGGTGCGTCGCCGCAGGATCCTGTTTTCAGGCGACGCATAGCGCAGTGTCAGCGATGCTCGCTGCAATCTTTTGTCACTGGATCACGGCTCAGAATAAACGCATGCGGCCCCAATGGTGCATCGTAAGCTCGGAATAATATTTCCGCCGGAATGGTAGACCACCATGATCAGTTTGGGAATTCACTCTGACAAGGGGCAGACGCACACAACTGACGCGACTTGACCCAGTTCCAAGCGTGGGCGGCCATCTCCTCATCAGAGGAGTTACCGGCCGTCCGGCTCGTGACATCAGTCTAGAGTGCACACCCATTGGTGGAGGCTCGTGTGCATCTGCCTTGGAGGAGTAAACGCCCCTACATGTGACCTCCAATTATGGTGGCACCTATATCTCGGAGGCCACGACGCCAGCCTATACGGCGGGCCCTCAGAGCTGGCACTTGTCACCATGGTTGCTACACTGTTCATTTCTTTTAGAATGCTGCCGCACCTGGTTTCTTGTACTTGTGGAATAAAGACACAGATATTGGCCGTGCCAGCAAGCATGGCTTTATGCATATATAAGCACTGTTGTATAAGAAGCACCAATGCAAATTTTGAAAAAAAGAAAAGAATGTCTCTTATACACCGGACAGTACGGTAGTACCGTATTTACTCTAATCTATCGCGTGCTTTTTTCCAATAAAATGGGTCCAAAAATTGCGTGCGTGTTAGAATCGAGTACGACCCTAAATCTGCATTACCATATCGCCATCGGCATTTCAAAATTACCACCTCATGCGCGCTTCGAGCCTAGCTGCCGTAGCTTTCTCCATGTGCCGTAGTATGATAGTATGTGTGCTTAGGCAATGCTTCCTTTGGCTTAGGTTAGTGTACCGTCTGTCTGCCCGTTTTCTGCGTTAGCTCAATCAGCATGGAATTGCCGACTGCAAAGACATGCCAAGTTCACCACGATGCCACAATTAAAAGGAAAGCGATCACGTGTGCGGAGACGGATGGAAATCGGGCTGCATCACAGGCATTCCAAGTTCCCGAAACTTGCATGCAGGACTGGCACAAACAGGAGAGGCGTTCTAGACCGGCAACTGCTACGTATGGCGCGGCCGCGCGGCCCCTATCTTGAAAGCGATCTGCGGAGATAAGAGCCTACGCATCTAGACACACCACGCTGTGTTCTCGTCGCTTATTTCGCGTAGACGCGAGCAGCCGCACGAAGGTCAATTTCCTCACTTCTGCTACCACACTTCCTCACTCCAGCGTTTAAAGAGTTTCCGCGGTCACTGAGTGAGACGTGTTCATGTTTGCTTGTGCGTGCGTGACACCATGCTTGCTAATTTAGTTAGTAAGCGAATGTTAGGAGTTTCTGCAGCCAATAAAACTAGTATCCTTACTTTTCGTATAGCTGTACTAATTTGCTATCGTAATCGATGCTTCGCCTTTCGGGCAAAACTGGGACTTTTTATTTATCAAAGCTTTAGTACATTGGGAGTAAATTTTTTGTTTTTTCCAAGTGAGAGAAAGTTGTATTTCTCTATGAAAGAATCAGTGCGCGGTACTGTAAAAGACTTTTCTTTCTTTAGGTCATGGCAAACGGGTGCACGTTACAATCGAGGGTGCGTTAGGATCGAGTAAATACGGTATGTGTTCCTTAGTTATACAGATGTGCAACTGCCGTCTCATGTTACAGTACAAGCACCGAGATGCCTATTAAGTGTACTGGCAGCCCTTCAGAGCTATTTTCGACTTGGTCGTCGCAATTAGAGCCCTTGAGGGCAATAAAAGGTATGGGTTGTTTTTTTTTCCGGATGTTTTCACAGTCCCTAGGGAGTGCAAAAGTCAGACATTGGCTGATTAGTAATTACATACACAACTCAAGCAAATCAGTGCAGGCGAGGCCTGCTTAAATCTGCACATCCCCAAATAACCTTACAACTAACAATGAACAGCTGGTTTTCGAAGCAATTGGCATTTGTGGGCCTGCTCTCTCACTACCAAAACGCTACTTCTATAACAGAGTTCAACTTGTTTCCATTTCCAACGCTTATTCTCGACAGCGAATTACTAACGTTGGTGTGCCCCAGGCATCTATCCTGGGGCCACTTCTGTTTTTGGTTTATATTAATGATTTACCTAACTGTCTTTCTTCCGCAAAATGCATTCTGTACGCAGATGACACCACTATATTCACATTTCATAAAGATATCTCACCTCTCGTTAATAAGTTAAATGCTGACTTAGAAAATATCCTAAGGTGGTGTAATGTTAACATGTTATCTATTATAGCAACTAAGACTAAATTTGTTGTATTCTCTTCTCATCAGCGAAACATACCATCCATTCCACCTATCACTTTCGGTTCTCATCGCCTTCCTCCAAGTTCATGTTAATCTTTTCTTGGTATTCTACTTGATTGTAATTTGAAATATCACAATCATATTGCTCACATAAAAAAGAAAATAGCTTATGGTATACGCATCTTAATTAAAACACTCCCTTACTTCACACGTGCCACATTACTCTCACTTTACCACTCTTTTGTCCACTCTCACATTACTTATGGCATAATATGTTGGGGTAACACCTATAATACTCGTACTGCATCTCTCCAAACAGTTCAGAACTGAGCCATCAGAATAATTACTTACAGCCCCCGCTTTTCTAATGCCACTTCCCTACTACACGAGAATAACATACTTACCATATCTGGACTCACTAAATACAACCTAGGTATATTTTTCTACAGATTTGTGAATAATGAGCTACCATCGATCCCATTTTCGCCTTCTAACCTGATGATTCATAGTACCACCAGATTTGCGTTGAATAACAATTTTCTTTTACCAAGAATCCATACTAACTATGGTAAACAGACTGTAGAATTCTCTTCCATATCAATATGGAACACCCTTCCTTTCACAATGAAAAACGCAAGATCTTTATCACATTTTAAAAGAGAACTAAAAATGCATTTTTTATTGACAGATTAACGACAAGGATTACTGTAGTCGGTCATTGTTCGCTTTTTTTTTTCTCTTTTTCTTTTTCCTCTTTTTTTCTTTTGTTGTAAATAAACTGCTGGCATTTTGTTCCCGCACAATTTTGCTGCTACCATGGGATATGCTAAACCTTGTTATTTTTTGTAATCAATCCTGTATTTTGTTCTGTAACCATTCTTTTCTTGTTGCTTGTATACTTCCTTATTATATGCTATTGTTGCTTTTGGATGTTAACTACAATAACTGTTCTTGTACAGGAGGTCCCGATACAGTCTTTGACTATGGGACCTCCTTCTGTATACTAAGTACTTGTAATGTGACCCAACTTCTAATAATAAATTTTGATTCTGAATTTTGATTCTGAAAAAAGAGCTCAGGAACAAGTTAAGCAATCCTATTTACCCTGCGTTTAACCTGTTTAATCTAGTGTAACCGAAATCGAGCCATTTTATTAATGCATACAATGTAAACATTATGAAGGCTTCCCATCCTTACACAATCTGCATGATGACAGAAACAAGCGCACCCACACAAACATACAGAGGCAAAAAAACTCAACTCACCATCAGGGTGAAAAATGGAGACTCTTTTGGTTTTTCCGAGTACTTTTCGTACTGGTCAAGATTGTCATGAAGTTTTAGTGTCAACGTGTCATAGTTGCTTCTCACAACATCCAAAACCTGCAAGGTAGTAAAACATGCGTTATCTAGCATCATCTGATCACAGAGAAAAATGTCAATTTATAAAGCACTCTTCACTGGCTTTTTATGAATAATGCTCAGGTTGTTGTTTTTTGTCATTTTTGCTTGTAACCCTAACAAGGGCTTGGCTTTATACAAGTCTCACTGCATTAAAGGAACACCATAACAAAGTTAAGATTGACTGGTAAGTTACATACCAGGAATACCAAATAGGTATGATGTAGTAGAATACCATACCATACCTACTTCTTCCACTGCTTGCGGTACAATACCACCAGCAGAGGAAGTGCAAGCTAAACAAGGAGTGTAAAATCGAAATACAGGTAGAAACACCATGTTGAAACTCCCACACCAGCTCCAGTGTGATCATGAATTTTGGTAGCACGCTTCTTTAGTTTAGCTGAGCATGCCTTAGTAAAGAAGGAGTATACATATTGCCTTTGAAAGTAAACAAATATGTAGCCTAGCAGCTGTTCATAGCTTTTTCTGCATGAAAACAGGCAGAATGCTAAAAAATGCAGCAAAATTCGTGAGGCCACACCAATGTCATTGGTGCCACGGCACAAAATTCAATCTGAGAAAGTTTGGTCTCCACTTTCCCAGCTAATATTCAACCTATCTGTCCCGAACAATAGAGCTTTTCACAATACATTACCTGTCTAGACTGATTTAATGCTTCTCTTTAATGTCACTTTTAAAAGGACAATTATTAAATGAAGCACTCAGGGTACTATCCTACCAAAGACATAACTAAAGCTTGAAAAATTACCGCAGTACATGTAGCTGTGTGCATTAATTCTCGAAAACATTTGCTATACTGATAGAGACATTGATCACCTTGAGATAACTATAGGCAGAATGGTTTGTTTTTATCTAATGTAGTGTAGGCATTCTTGCAGGCGACAAAAAATTCCTCAACAGCAATATGAGGAAGGGCAGTATTAGGCCTAAATGAAAGCAAATTGGTCTTGAGACAGCAAAAGGTCAGCAGTAATGCTGTATCGTCTCAGATGCAACAAGGTGAACGCCTTTCTTTTCACCATTATTATTTATTTATTTATTTATTTATTTATTTATTTATTTTTGTGTACATGATCAAGAGCAAGTAGCAAGGGCAAATCTGGTTCAAAGTAGAAGCATTGCATGCTGCCACCATGTTGCCTCATTAACTACACACGCCACATAAAAACCGCAATGCTACATCCAAATTAGTATAGTGTGCTTATGGTATCTGTCAGACTCCCTTTCTGCAAGCATGCGAGAGTGAGCCGAGAAGGATGGTGGCTTGATGCACGCCCAATGTTGGAGGTCACGTGATAGTATATAGTACTTAAGTACTAGCACATCTCCTCCTATAGCACATCTCCTCCTCTAGTCCAGCCAAGTGTCACCCGCACCCTATCTTGGCAGAAATGTCCAGCAGGTGCACATTCTTTGCGCATGCTTCCTGCTGGAGGTCACGTAATGTCAAGTTTCGGAGACGCGTTGAACAGCGAGGCAGTACAAGCATTAATTCCCCTTTGTGCTCTCCATCACAGTGAGTGTTTGCAGTCATACAGTAAGATCTGGTCTTGCTTGCTTGTGCATGAGTGACAGCATGCTTGATAATTAATTAATAAGCGAATGCTTGCTGCAGTTTGTACGGCCGATAAAACTATGAACCCTACTTTGTGTAGTTGTGTAATACTTTGCTATCGCTATCAATGCTTTGCCTTTCGGATGAAACTGCAACTTATATAGCACACACATGGGCTCTGCATATGCTATACTAAAACTGCCTACCTAATATGCACCCAACTCCAACCATATCCAAAAGCACCATCTCCACACTTGCTGATTTAGGATTTCACAACACAGGTAGCAGTCGCCCAATGGCTATTCGAGTGGCTAAATAGGTGGTGGTCAGTTGTGATCACTGCCTCAGCTCCATATTTCTTGCAGTAATAACTGTTATTTGGCTACACTGGGACAAAGCACCACTCTGGGACTGAAATCTCATTTCTCAGGATCCCTCAACTGCTGTGATTGCAGTGGCTGTCATATTTTAGAACCGTCAGAAGAAGGGCACCCCCAACGCACACTCTTTGTTCATTCTTTTAATGGCCTTTGGAGATTCAGTGCTACTAGGTGCTGCAAGAGCGCACAGCCCTAGTGGCATCATGGTGAATGGATACAAAAGGAATAATGCATCACCAGGGTCGGGACCTGTTGGACAGGGATTCAGGACTGCTATTTCACCACAGGCTGATGCTATCATAACTACCTACTGCCACATGACATACCAAATTTGCTCAGTATTGTGGTAGCATGATAATGTCAATTCCAGCAATTTTGACATCCGAAGACTGTTCCAATTGATGAACTTTATTAATAAATAAATTAAGATATCAGTGTTTACAGACCTTCATGCTTGCAGAGTACCATCACTAAACACAACAGAAATACAGGGTATTTGGTACAGATTCTATAACTTATAAAATCAACTTGGAAAATTATCATCAGCAGAGTTTTAACATAGTGGAAGCATAGTGCAGGAATATGCCAGACCATATGGATGTGGACAGCACTGCTAGTGTCAACGTATTGTGATGCTATGTTTAAAGAAAATGCTCGGAACTTTTAGTTGCATGATTGACTACATTCCATTTATCTGCTACTGTACATGTGTTGGCAGTTGCACTATCATCATAATAGTATTTTTTAATGTTTTTCTGCTCCCCATTGACTTGAGTTGTGAAACACAAGCATACTTCTAGAATATACCTGTAATGCTTCGGGGAATAATGTACAAAGTCACATTACACTGCTGCTAATCCTTGAGCTCCTTGGCTGTAGTGGTGTGTTTACAAAGCATAGAATGCAGCAACAGTATGCAATTTTTTACCACACCTGTTTTTCCGTCAGTGCTGACATGTGGTTGGCTGCAGACCAAGAATCAATTTTTGGTGTGAAGTGGTTCACAATTGCCCTGCACAAATACACGCAAGAGAATGGCGATGCATGGTGATGGATTGTCAACACAGTGAAAACTTGTAAAACGAAACACGTTCCAGAGTTCATTCAGAATCCAAAGTCAGGAATCCAAGTTCATTGTCAAACAGTTCTTTTTTATAATGTTGCTCGAGAGAGGAAGAAAAGAAAGGAAAAAAAG
This sequence comes from Dermacentor andersoni, assembly GCF_023375885.2. Lineage (NCBI taxonomy): Eukaryota > Metazoa > Arthropoda > Arachnida > Ixodida > Ixodidae > Dermacentor > Dermacentor andersoni. The sequence continues at coordinate 31,880,413 of NC_092814.1, read as the reverse complement.
AAAAGATACAAGCTACTAGATAAGAATACCTCAGAACCAAGATATAGCAAAGCTGTAGTGCTTTCACACAGGAACATCACTAAACCACAAGTTTTGTGAAATCAAGGCTTCCACATTTATCACTGTAAATAGTACTAGTGCTCCCCACTTTCAATACTCTCTTTTTAGCAAATATACTGGAATCCTGAATATGCACTCCATATTTTTGCCATGACCCAAAGTCCACATTAGTGCACCATGAAAAACATCATCACCAATAATGCAAAGTGTGCTACGAGTTTTCATTAAAAAAGAGATTAGATACAATGCACGTAAATTTTGGTATAGCATTGCAACCTTTGAGACTTCTTCTGTAGCAGTGAAATCCAGGAGGCCATGGTGAAAGGAATAACTGTTCAACAGGACAAATTATTCATGATTCGAATGCTAGGTCTCCTAAAGCTGAATTATTTGACTAGAAACTGCTCAATTAAAATTTAAAACTGGACCTTTAACATCATTACTATAGACACAAATGCCTTTTTTTGTTTCCTGGAAACTGCATTTTGCTAGCTTAGATTACTGTTTTTCTCTGGGTGGCAGCATACAGGGACCATAAAAAAAAAAAACTTAGGTTGTCAGTCCAAGCTTCATTCGTCTACTATTAGAGTTAAACCTCAAAATAATGAAACCAGTGAAATCAGTAATTTGCTTTGTTATATTGAAATATGTTGAAATTCAACCTTTTATTTATTTATTTATTTATTTATTTATTTATTTATTTATTGATTGATAAATACCTTAAAGAGCCCTCATGGGACACTGTGCAAGGGGGGGCACTACAGTAAATACATACATAAAGATCAAAATACATTAACACTTTAACAAAGTAAAACATCGATTAGTGCAGAAAGATGCAAACAAACCCAAAAACTTAATAACATACACTATAAAAGCAAGGGACTAACAATAGCATTCAAAATGAAAGAACAAGAATGAAAATGCAACAATGAACAAAAAAGCAATTTTAAATCAACGGGAACAGTACTACGGATTTGCAAAAGATAAAAAATAATTACAGGGTTTTATGTGCCAAAACCACGATGTGATTATGAGGCACTGTCTATGGGGGGCTATTGAAATTCTGACCACCTGGGTTTCTTTAACGTGCACCTAAATCTAAGCACATAGGTGCTTTCGTACTTCGCTCCCACCGAAATGCGATCGCCATGGATTTGACAAAAGGTCATTTTCACATTAAAAAGAAAGAAAACAAGACGGAATTATTGGCAACAGCACTATAGGCAAGGGCAATGGTGAAAGTGGCAAATGCAAAACATCAGATTTTGGAGCACAAATATTTTTTAAGATTATCGCAAAACTTTGCGTGATCTAGCTCTGATACAAGGTTATCCGGAAGGTCATTCTACAAACAGATAGCTGGTGGAAGAGCCAATAAGTTAAAAGCATCAGTATCACCGTACATGCGCGCCAAGCTCAATTAAGTTGTTACGCAGTCTGCGTGAAGTTTGATGAGTGATTAAGGTGTACAGAGGATGTCATACTGGTGTGATGAATTTGTGGAATACTGATAAAACAGCAATGTCACAACAAGTAATTAATAGCTGAAGTTAAATGCCTTGTTTAATTTCTATGGTGGATGAGTATCTGAAGTTATGCACAATGAACCAACTGGGTTTGTTCTGAATGGCTTCTAACATGTTGATAAGATATTGTTGATATGGTGACCAAATTAAGGAGGTGCATTCAGTTGAGGATGAATTAAAGCGAGATAAGCCAGTTTACATACACTGGAGGGAGCATTGTGTAGATTACGGCATAGATAACCTAATGACCTTGATGCGTTAGCACAGACCGAATCAATATGTGAAGGCCAAGAAAGATTTGGGGTTAGGTTTGTGCATAGGTACTTGTACTGCGTAGTATGTTCCACAATGTTGTTACCAATTTTACAGAGGCCACTAGAGCTATGAAGTTTATGGCTAAAGGTGACTAGCTTGCACTTGGAAACATTTAAAGTCATTAGCCAGGTCTTACGCCACTCACCAATACATTGTTCAAGGTTCTCTTGAAGGGCAAGATTGTCACTAGTGTTGTAGATTGGATGGTAAATAATACTATCATAATGCGCATACAAGATGATATGTTGCCAGGCAAGTCATTAATATAGATGAGAAAAAGTAAGGGACCTAGAACGCTGCCTTGTGATACCCCAGAGGAAAAATAACAAATTGATGAAGAATAATTGTTTACTACAGTAAATTGCTGTCGTTTTGTTAAAAAATTACAAAGGCCATTTAGCGTAAGTGAGCTTAGTCTTAGTAATGATAGTTTTAATATCAAGCAGCAGTGAGCTATACAATCAAAGGCCTTAGCAGAGTGAAGGAATGTGCAATCTCACTGTACATCACTGTTCATGTTAAAATGCAGGTCAGTAGTAAACTCGAAGAATCGAGTCTCGCAAGAAAAACCCTTTCAGAACCTATGCTGTCAGAAACAAAAATGTTACACTCTAGATGAGCGTAACTATGAGAAGCTACGATATGCTAAAGCAATTTGCAACAAATGCATGTCAAGAAAATGGGGCGATAGTTTCCAGGTGAGTTCTTATTTCCATTCTTATGGACTGGCACCACCTTCGCTATCTCCCAGTCAGAACGTAACTTTCCAGTAATTAACAACTGCCAAAAGATGTGGAATAAAATTATGTTTGAGAGTGATGTAGTATTCTTTAAAATTTTTGAGTTGATATTGTCAATACTAGAAGAACAAGACATCTTAAGGTTTTCCATGATTTTGGAAATACTTTGGACTGTGACATCAATGTGTGCCATGTAAGAGTAATCTTGCTCGAGAATTTCGGGAAGATGGTCATCTTCACTAGTGAAAACAGACGAAAAGAATGAGTTAAAAGCATATGGAGAATCCGTGTCGGGAGCAGATGTGTTATTTTCATGATGCAAGGAAATGCACTTACTGTCGCTATCAGGACTTATTACTTTCCAAGCTTCTTTGGATTAATCTTAAGGAGTGATGGGAAGGGAAGTCTTGAGAAATATACTCTTCCTTGGCAGCAGCAATTTCATAACAGTATGTCTTATGGCATTCCTCATACTTATCCCGAGCAGACAGCGAACGAGAATTTTTCGCTGTCTTATAAAGCCGCATCTATCTTTTTCTGAGTCAGTGCAGAGCATTGTTAACCCACCGATTAGTTTTACCATTAGTTACAGTTATCAAAGGGATGTGCTTTTCTAGTAATCTTGACATCTTATTTTTTAAAAGAACCCAGTTTTTTTCTACTGAGCAACTGAAAAAAGAAGGTAATAACAAGCTATCAAAAAGGGAAGTAAATTCTGTGTTAATGGGGTTGTAGTTGGCTTTATTATAATCGCTTATTTGCTTTGAGTGAGTTCCCGCAAACGGTGGCTGTATAGCAACAGTTACTTGTCGTAACTTGTGGTCACTAAACCCATTCAAATAATCTACGTGGCCAATTGTTTCAGGTACAGTTGTTATAAGGTCTTAAGGTCATAAGGTATCTTAAGGTCATAAGGTGAGTAATAACTTGGGAAAAATTAAAGTCTAATGTGAAGTTGCAAATAAGTGCAGTCACCGATGGATGATTCTTACACGAAAGGGGCCGCAAAATTTTTCTAATTATCGGGCACTGATAAAAATGAAATTTGAATGAGAAAAAAAAATCATTTTGTTGAGTTTGAGAGTCAGCGACGAAAGATATGGTTCCATGCCGTGTCAACGATATCTTCACATCAGCGGTATGAAGCGAAGCCAGCCACACTTCCGTATCCACCCTGTGCCAGTGGCTGATAGTGTCGCCCACAGTGGGACAATGCTATTACGAAAAGTGCCAGCAGTGGTGAGAAAATGCTTCGTCTGCCTCTCGCTTCAACACATCTCTGAAACTCTAGATTACATGACCTCCAACACTAAACGTGCAGGAAGACAGCACACGATGCCACGCCATCTCAGCTCACCCAGTCTTTGCATAAGTGACAGGTTACCGCTAAAACAGAATTCATGGGCTGCGTATATGCTCAGCCACACTCACAGCCATGCGCAGCCACGGCCGTGCCAGAAAAGGATATGCGTGCCAACTTGTGAATAGTGAAATACTTTGTTACATCGAGAATTTTGTTATATTAAAGTGAGTTATATCGAGGTTTAACTGTACATCCTATCTCGGTACTACTATATTTTTATGACAAAAGAATTCAATTTTCAGGAAATACAAGAACCTAAGTTGAAATAATTTCAATAAAATAATTTCTCAATAATAGTGGCTGAAACTAGGACACTAGAGAACAGTCACAACTTAAGCTTTGAAATGGAATTTTACTTGAATTGCGATCTGTAACATTACATTCTTAGCTACTAATTCCTTACCAGCTAACATATGCAATGAAAGATGCCACATTATAACCCCAACACAAGCTTCATCCAGATAGGCAAAGCTGGAGCAGCTTTGTCCAAACTGAGGCCCACCTGTGTCTTGGTTAGGTTATGCATCTTTATCAAATTCAAAGAGAGCTTGATTACAGGAGAAGGCCAGCACTAGACAGTGAAGGACACCAAAGGTTTCAAAAGCCAGCCCATTGTATAGCCAGAAGTTCATAAAGAAATTTGTCACAAAAGTACAACTTTCAAAGCAATCTGCAGTCTGAGTAATCAGAAAGAAGAGAAAGTTGTTCATTGTAAGACAGAGGTTTCTGTCAATGTGCATTCCATTACCACTTACACATTACTCTAAAGGAGGATGGGCAGCCAAAGTGAGATGCCATCATCGCACTGACGAACAGCACTGCTAGCGGCAGCAGTGCACATGTGTTCGGCATGTTCCTGTTCTCTGTCCATTTTTTTCCCCCCAATACTTTGGTGATTCTAATGACTTACAAACTAGCCAATCTTCAATCTTGGTCTATTTCACAGTTTGGCGTGACATGAACCAGCGGCGGTGGCCGCCGGTGCACGTGTAAGGCCGGTGGTGACGGCGAGTACGAACATGCCATTGTGTTGGCATTCGCTGTCGATGCAGAGCCTATTCAATGCATATTCAATGCCTACATCTATGCCTATTGGGAATGCATTAATGATGAAGAGAACAATGGGAAAAAAAGGGGGGGGGGAATACATAAAAAAAGTGGTTGTCATGGGAATTTACAGGTAACACACTAAAAACATTTAAGGCACTGTATAACTGTGTAGGGAACATCATTCTCACCTGACATTTACCAAATGATTCGAAAGTTTGGCTGCAGAGTCCTTCCACTGGCTGTCTCCAGTTGTGTAACGTAGTGCTGAAAATGTTTGCAGATACATGTTCAAGCAGAAACAATGACAGAACTCATCTAGGACCGCAGAACAGAACTGTGTCAAAGGGTTAAGGGCTCTCAAACAACATTTTGCATGTCTTTGTAGATACTCTGAACAAAAAGATGTACACATCAGGATTTCATGGCAGATCAAAAGGTCATAAATCTGTATTTAGATGTTTGTAAAGCAGTAAGAAAAAAGTAAGAATTTTAAATGCACTATCACAATAAATATTGTTGTAGTTTGCGGCTGTCTATGGAATGTTCTTCTCTTGCTTTTGTTTTATGATGAACCTGCATAAAATGAATTCATGATTCACAATGAAAAAAAGTGTTATTCATAAGTTGAAATAGTTAAACCTCGATATAACGAACTTCAATATATTGAATTTCTCAGTATAATAAGTAACTTTTTACAACTTCTTGTCCATGGAACATAATGTATTTCGAACCTCAATATAATGAAGTGTGTTTATACACGATTTAATATAACAATTCTCTGCCACCACGAAGGAATACTGAGACAATAAGTGGAAACTTCCATGGACACAGATGGTCAAATGAATGAAGTGCATGCCTCCACTTGCAAGCACACCTCACAAGTCGCACAGCGCAGGGCAACCACCGATGTCAGTAGCGTCATGTTCGGTATAAAGTCCAAGTGTGATAAAATCATGCTTGGACTTTATTGGACATTATCAATATTTATACAGCTTAATTAATAATCAAGCACAGTACAAGAATAAGGTGCTGTAAATGTGAAGCTTTAAATGCACTATATGCATCCTCCAAGTAATGATCCTTAAAAATAGAGGTGCATGAATAGCAATTTCTGAAACCAAATCAAATTCGAATCGAGTAGTGGTAGAATAAAATTGAATCAAATATTAAACACCTTTCAACAGTTTTCAAATAATGAACAGCCACATTTTCAATATAAGACTATGTTCACATTCTAGTATATTTACTTCTTTCTGTCATTACATTGCGCATTACAAAACATCATTTATTAAAAGTTCAAATGGAGCATTATTAAAACATAGGTGGTTTATTCACAGACTCAGGACTGACTGGCAAATGTAAATGATAGTGGTTTAGCAAGAAAAGTCTGGCTGCGTAAGCGGCAAAGCATGCTCCACTGCATAACTTCTCATGTCTAATGTCACTATGGGCGCTCAGATGCAATTTATCAAACTTTGGCTTCAACTTTATGTTTTTATTGTGCTCAGTTGACATTTTGAAATATTCTAGAACTACACGAAAATTGTATTTACATATAGTGGCTGCTCAGTCTGAAAACAGAATCAAACAAGACAATAAGACCATAACGGTCGATTCGTTATGTGAAAGTTTTGAATGTTCGCACACCCCTACCTGAAATAATTACGTACCCATTGAGTACATGCTGTCAAAGACCTGGTGCATACGGATGACCTCATAGTAGAGTTCATCATAGCTCCCAGGTGAAGGCAGGAAGGTGTCTCCATATGTAATGAAAAGGTTGAAGATGTTCACCACTTGACTAGCCAACTGGAAGATGTCATGTTTCTTGACAAAGTCTGACTCTCGGCTCAGCAGGAACTTGAGTAGGCTGATCAGTGCTGCAAATATAAACAACCACATATGCACCACCAGGGAAGATAGTACTACACACTTCAGGACACAGTCACAAAACCTACAGAAACAAAAAAAAAATCCAGGTCACTGACATAAGGAAAAGACATAAATGCACTCTGAGGTTTTATATGCTAAAACCACATTATGATTATGAGGCATGCCACAGAGGGGGACTCCGGATTAATTTTGATCACCTGGGATTCTTAACTTGCACCCAATGCATGGTACATGGGCATTTTTGCATTTCACCCCCATCAAAATGCAGCCGTTGTGCCAAGATTTGATGCTACACCCTTGGACTTAGAAACGCTACGTCAATACAGCAAGTGCACATAAGGGAAAGAACAAGCTCATCGCATTTTTGAAGAATCATCCATAAAAATTCACCAACAATTACGATACTCCCTAATGCAAAATTTGAGTGTAGCTCTACACCTGTTTTCATTTCGCAATATACTGAGGCTTCGCACCGATCACCGCACCAACTGGCGGGGCTGCAACGCGTGGTGCTATACAGGGTGTCCCAACTATCATGTACTAAGATTTAAAGATATGCAAATTCCATGCAGCTGGACAGAACTAAGGTAATGTTCTTTGCCGTCACTTGAAGATACTCAGATTATTTCTTGCATTCCACCTAATTACATAATTAGTCTTAATTAATTAATCAGCTTCTCAAATATTATAATTAGATGAAAAGTGACCATGACAAAATTGTAGAGCAACATGAAGAAGCCGCGATACAGATTTATGTTGCTCAGTACGTGCTATGTAGGTGTTTTTTGGAACACGAAAGAAGCCCCTGCATACTTGCAATATGTGCCGTAAAGTAATTAATTAAGAAGTGCAAAACCTAAATTCCCGCTGTCCATCACAGCGGGCCTTTACATGTTCCGACACAATATAGCGGTGCAGCCAGACATATCCCCACCCTGTACGAAGCGTGGCATCGAGGCACCCCAATTGATTCTTATTTCGAGTAAATCCTACTTGGCCTCATGTCAGTTACCGAGGGAATTAGATATGTTTATTACGACTGCATGCAAGTGGCGATGTTTAATTCTATCCCTGATAAATGTTGTATATTATTAGAAGAGTTTTCTTTTTTTCATGAGTTGTTAGTGTTGCCTAGTGTAAAGAGAGCAATCCTGAGACACTTATCCTTCACGTGCATTTCACATGCTATTAATAAAGGACTCTGCTGAAGGGATCACCGACATCTGCAGGTTTTTTTTCAAGCTCAAGAAAGCAGGCAAAGCAATTTGAAAGAAGTGGAACATACAGCAAAATAGTATTCATTCTCTAGGCACCTGTCGTGGTTGCTTAGTGGCTATGGTGTTGGGCTGCTAAGCACGAAGTCGCAAGATCGGATCCCAGCCACGGCGGCCACATTTCGATGGGGGCAAAATGCGAAAACACCAATGTACTTAGATTTAAGTGAACGTTAAAGAACCCCAGGTGGTCCAAATTATTCTGGAACCCCCAATATGATGTGCCTCATAATCAAATCATGGTTTTGGCACGGTATGATTATGAGGCATAACCCATAATTTAATTTTTTTTATTTATTCATTTTCTCAGCATAGGCTGTCCATGCCATTAGAAATAATGGTAAGTTCGCTACCTCCTTCTCTTTAAGAAATATAATAAACTTTGTACTGTGTACATACTTAAATATGTTGTGTTTGTGCATGGTGTTCACAGTGAAATTTTTTTTTTTTAATGTTGAAGTGAGGTAGCCGCCGCTGGTGCTTCTAATGCGCTTGTCCTCCTATTATTTATAGAAATAAAGTGAAAGTATGAATTAAAAGCGATGCATGTCCGCACCAATAATGATGCAGTAAGCTTTTAGCCACAATAAAATTTTAAGTGAAAAGCCGCCCCCGTAGTCAGCACCTATGTAAACTTGTATGGCAGCCTATCGTTCCCGACCCTGTTCATAGACGCACATCCGGTCTTTTCTTTCTTTTTCTTTATTTTTTTTTAGCTTTCAACAGCCCATCACAAGATTAGCTATGGTATTACACAACGGGCATGAAGGGATCATGGCTGGTTGCATGCATTTGCGCGGATGTCGGATGAAGAGGAGGAGGAGGGGGAGCTTCGCACGAACTTACCGTGATCCTGCAGAATCCAAAATATATTACAGGTGGCAAAACTTTCTATGCAATAAATAAAGAATTGCCGCAAGACAGAGGCCCACTATTAAACTGAAAACCTCATTGATATTCACTACAAAGGAATGTTACTAACTTATTAGTTTCAGAAGGAAAAACAGCACTTGATTCTATTCAACAGCAATTGACAAAAAAATCTTTTCTAGACCTTCATATATGGGGGCAACTCACAAAGTATTTGCCCCTATTTTTTTTTTATTTAGCCACATTACGGCTGTAAATGCAAAGCCAACATATCCATTCTCAGCGGTGGACCGTTCTTGGACCAGCCCAGCCTTGTCTGCTGGTAGCTCTGCGGCACGACACTGCTGTCAGTTGTTAACGGCAGTTGTGCTTCACACGTCTATGGTGTACGAGCAGCAAAGTGTGGCAATCAGATCTGCTGACAAGCTCTGGTCATTTCACCGGGAGTGTCTGGACCACCCGCCATACAGTCCAGACCTCGCCCCTAGAGGTTTCCATGTTTCCAGTTTGCTGAAGAAGTTCCCGGCAGGACAGCAATTCACGTGCAACGATGAAGACAAGACAGCAGTCCGAGGGTGGCTCCCCACAGTGAGCCGGACGAATTCTACCACAGGGGCATATCAAATTTAGTGCTGCGATGGGATAAATGTCTGAACCGGTGTGGGGAATGTGTGGGAAAATATTGTAAGGTACGTAGAATAGTATATGTATACTTGTACTGCATGCACCTTATTTTGGCTAATAAAAAATAGGCGCAAAGACTTTCTGATTCGCCCTCATACATATTATAACTGAGCTGTAATCGGTGCTAGCATACTAATTTTGTGTTCCCTTTAATAAGAGTAGACCTTACTGTATATTTTGATTTTGATGTACCTATGTTATAGATAGCTTGGTACATTTGTTATGCAATGCTAGGAAACTGCCGAGCATGTGCGGCAAAGTATGTTTTCTTGCCCAAAATTTGTAAGCTTTGAATTTTGTGAAAGCTTTTTTGATATTCGATATTCAATTCCATATTCGGTTTTTCTTTTTCTTTTTCTTGATTCGATTCAATAATCAATTCGAAATCTATTATTTGGCGTTCGCACAGCCCTAGTATTTACTGAAAAATCAATCAATTATATTTGTGTGTGTACGTTGCTGACTAAAGGGGTGGCGAGACTTGCCAAACAGTGCTATGACACTACTTTCCTCTTGCCCCCTTCAGTTTTTGTACAAAGTGGAAATGAATTGAAATTGAATTTAAGCTAGTAAACTTACTTTTCATATGTCCAAAATTTTCATTATGCCCAAATATATAGTAGTACTGAAACAATAGAGCCTGCATGGGGAAAAGGGTATGCTAGTTTGGCATATTCTTGCTGCTTAAGACAACTAGTAACTCAGTCAGAAATTTCTGCAACCTCTGTTGTGAGAGATGTACTCTCTGCTAGAGGTGGCATCACTGCTGTACAGTACTTGATTTGCTATTTCATTCAAACGATGTTAACCCTTTGAGGGTCGATTTTTTTCGCCATATGCGACTGCCCAGGGTCGATTTCTTCTTTTTTTTTTTCAGATTTCAATTCTTCTTAGGGACTTATTTCGAAAAAAATTTACCATCATTTTTTAAGGTGACCGTAAAGTGAGAAAAAAATGTTTTGCGTTGGTATATATGTACTCTTCATTCATGAATAACAACAAAGAAGGAAATCAACTTATAAGAATTAAAAATTTGACGCATTATTATACACATGTTCAAGGCTTTGAAAATGCGCACACGAGAATATTTCGCAAGACTCACCTGTTCCTGCTCTTACACTAATATGTACATCCATAGCATAATCGAACTGCGTAGGTGAGCGCACTCAAGAAAAATGTGTGGTTGTGTGCCCGTCAAAAAAGCAAAGCCTGTGACAAGCTTCTGCTATTCGTCATCTTATCGCTAACCAGAGGCAATTAAGTTCTCGCGAGTGTCCAAAAAAAAAAAGAAGCAACCGAAACGCATGCACGGCGGCATCCTTCCTATGCGCACCTTTGTGAGCACTAAACGAGCGAGAAACAAGTGGTAGCCCTTTGAGCGATTAGTAACGAGGTAGCCATCAGTTTTGCAAGCGTAAAAAGCCGAAACCACCCGCGGAACAAAACCCAACCCGCCGCCCGCCTGCGCGCGCGTACCAATGCATGAGTGGTAGTATATAGACGCACGGGAGCAAACCAGCTCTAAAACAAACCATGCAACGAAAACCGAGAGAGGGAGGTGCGCGAAAAAAGTTCCCTGTATTCCCACATAGTGGAAGCACATGATAGAAAAGAAAAGGTTAGGAAATTGGCATGCTTTTTAAACGTACAGACGGCGCCGTAAATATACGGCATCAACTACTTTTGGACTTGTTCGCGCCGTCGTATATTTACATCATTGACCCTCAACGGGTTAATGCTTGCACCATGTTTGCATCTACAAATCTGGCAGTTTGGGTCAGCTGAGACTCGAGGATTTCAATAGTGAAATAAAATATCCTTTCGCTGCTTTATGTGACTCATATTCGGTGTAAGCAATCTTTGTTCACAGAGAAAATAAGTGGTATAGCACCCTGAAACAATTAAAATCCAACTCCGGTGAAACCATCTTGAGAATTTCAAAGAAAATCAATATTTTTGTTTACAGTAACATGCTATTCAACCGACACAAACTTTCAATCTACAAATATGTCAGAAATTGTGTACTTTTCTAACTTTGTACAAACAATCTACAATTATGGTATAACCCCGTTGATGCATTCCCATAACGTGTGTTATCCCGGCGCCAACGTTCACAATCGAGAGCACAAAAAATGACCCAATAGAGTTACGCCCATTTTTTACCGGTACATACGTTCCCGGAAAACACAACTTTTCGGCACCAACGTTCAGTACGTCGCTAAACTGCGATCGTACGATACATTTTCGGGCCGCTAGATCCCATGTAAACAAGAAAATGCGCGAGGCGCGCGCGATGAAAAACAGTATATAGCTGCCCGCCACGGCAGCTTCACCGCAATACTCGCCGCCCGCCCATCCCACATGAAAATGCCGGCGCGCGCTCAGTTTCTGGTTTCGGTACCAGCAAATCCCTAGGGTCTCGCACGCGGCATTCACGGCTACCGCCGCCAATCCTATTGCGATAAGAGTCTTCGTCTATCTGTTTCAGAGCGTGGTGCCGTCGGAAGGGTAGCGTACGCTTTTAATAGGCGATAACCGAAACGCACCGCTATTCCCTGCTGCAGACTGCGATCGTACAGGTTTTCCGGCCGCTAGATCCCATGTGAACAAGAAAAAACGCGAGGCGCGCGTGGTCGAGAACAGTATATAGCCTTCCGTCTCGCGTGAAAACAACGGCGTGCACTCAGTTTCGTATTTCGGTACCAGCAAATCTCCGCCCGGGTCGTCACACGCCGCATTCACAGCTATCGCCGCCAAACCTATCGCGATAAGCATCTTCAGCTATCTGTTTTACAGCGCGTGGTGCGTAGTGCCATTGGTAGCGCACTGCAAGCTTTTATTTAGGCGATAATCCAAACGCGCCGCCGTTCCCTGCCGCAGGCAGCGCGAAGGTATTACGTTTAGCTTCGGCGGCATCCTGTGTCACCCGCCAGCTCGATTTCGTTTCGGTTTCCCGTCGCTCTCTTAAAACACCACACAATAGTAAAACAACAAAACGCGTCTCGGGCTGCTGAAGCACCACCAACTTGACACGCGTCGGTGTCTGGTGCCGCAACGATCTGTGCGCGACGCTTTGTATTACGTATATGTCAACAACAGTCGAGTCTGTCAAATTTTTTTCGTTACTTCGGATCGTACGTTTTCCCGGTTAGTATGTTTTTTCTCGCAGTTTTTCACAAAACTTATGAACGAGGTTCTATTGTATTCCCAATAGCACCATTTCAATATTTTACATGTTACTTATACACTATTTAAATTTAACAATTAATAATGACACGTGTACTTACACGTGTAAATAAGAGTGAAGAAGCCCGTACTAGATCTACTAGAATTACAGGCATACCGAACACCACTATGAAACAACAGTACCATAATCAAAATGCCTCCTTCCAAAGGAAGTGACAGCGCTTGTAAAGCTAACCTATTTAATGCAAGGCTGACAGCTGTTGTTATTAAAACTTGAGCGAAAAGCACACCATAGTGCGGTCAGAGCTCAAAGCAACTTACATGTCCACAACTCCTTCCAGCTGTACTGAAGCCGCACTCGACACTTCTTCTGGTAGCAAAGTAGCCGGTGAATTATACCTAAGCACCGCCTGCATAAAAACAATAATTTTTAACAGAAACCGAATGTATTTATACAAATCATAAGCTGGTAAGTTAGTCTGCAATTATTCGAGTCCGTTGTTATTCATACCCTGCTTCTCAACAAGATATGATGATATGGTAACTTCATTCATGTTGCCTTGAATTCACATGTGCAAATACTTGTGATACCAAACAAACATCCTAAAACCCTCTGACTTTTGGCAAAAAGCTCTCACAGACAAAACTGTGCATGGAATATGTGCCCCTCTAACGTGGTGAAGAAATAGTGCAAACACGAAACAACAGCTACGACACAGCACTAACATTTATTGCGGTGACCGCAATCTATACATAAGCCAAAACACAATAAAATGTGGCTAAAGAGTAGGAAAACAAACCAATACCACCCATGAGAACATGTCATCTGCTGTTAATCCTTCAGATAGGAAAACTCTTTTTTCGAAACAAATGACTGACGGCACGTTTATAAATGATGACCTCTTCCTGGTAAGTTTCTCCGCTATGTTAAGTCACCAACTAGATTTCACTAACTTATCAAATGACCAACTTTGCAATACTTTTTTGACCACTTCCGCAAGCCTCATGCTTCAGCTTTCACAATGACACATAGTTTTTGAGGGAACACATTCACATCCAAACGCAGGTTCTTGTGCTTCTCTCTTATTTGAGTGTGCGTATAATAAAAGCACACTGACTTACGTTTTTTAATGTCTGCATTTCCACTGCCTAATTCAGTGTAGTATGTTGTTCCCAATTCACTGCTCCCATGATATCATGGAAGCAGATTACACCTGGCAGGGATTCAGCAACGCCACAAGAAAGTACTACATGCAATAAAGTGAATGTGTTGGCTAGTTTTTAAGCATCTTGAATTAGGAAACATTGCAAAAGACTAGGACACAAAAGAGGCACAAGGCAACCACACATAGTACTGTTCTTTTTTTGCTTTAATTAATTACTACATGCAATATCTAGAGTGATACTGTAGGCTCGCTATTGCACCTTTTTACAGCACAACTTCTTAACACGGACAGGCAAAAGAACACAGGACAAGTACTGCATTCAGCACTTGTCCCATGTCCTTTCACCTGTCCATGTTTAGAAGTTGTGTAAAAAGAGGGAGCGGTACCAACTCGCTCAATTTAAAATCCGATTAGGTTCCCTGTTGCATGCAGGAAAGTAACTTTTAGGACCAGGAGCTCACGAAACCATTTTCTACAAGCTGGGAGTGCTTATGTACTATGTTTAAGATGTGCTGCAGTGCCCTTTAACAGTAATATTGAACACACATACAGAACACAAGTTTTCCCTTTTCCAAAATCTTTGATTTACTACCTCCATTGTACAACACTGGAGGAATACACAATGGCAGCAGTTACCCGACTAGTTATAACAATCACACACAATGCTGCAGGTGTACCCCATAAGAGGAGTTTAAAAAAACCTACTGGTAGAGGTCAATCAGCAGGTTCTTTTTCATATGGCTGAAGATAAACTCCACCATGAGGTCCAAGAGTGCACAGGCTAGGGGACGAGAATGAACATCTCGCAGAGGTGTCACCTTACGATGACGCATGGGCTGTCAACCAAGAGAGGATGCAGTTTAGATAGAAATTATCTGTTTGTGCTGGTGTCTCTAAGACACAAGCCACATTTCACACTACATTGATGTTTTCAGATTTCTTTAAATGCTGTCAGCAGTGCAACTATTGTATGGTGCATCAGTGCATACATGTGTTTGTTTATGTTAGCAAAGGCACAAATTAGAGGAGACCCCCTCACAGACTTTACAATGTTCCAAGACATTGTTTTAAACCCCATGACAGCTGCCCTAGTGTTTTTGCTCATAGTCTGTCTGCAAGCACAGTCACAGCTCAAAGTGCAGCAGTGCTGAACAAAACGCCTCCTACTGTGATTGCGAACATCAATATTATAGCACAGAAAATACTGTTATGCATGCAGCATACATTTACATGAAGGTGATGTGTGCTGACAAAAGTTCCCAGGGCACCTGCAATATGTGGCATCCCCCCTCCTAACTGGCAACTGCTCAATGAATATATCGATATAAAAGTAAGACACAGTAGGGATGAAAGTAGCTTATTTTGTGCACACACGCCTTCGCAGAAATTCAGCATGGAAGGACGCAAGGGGACGATATTTGTGGTTTCCTGCCAGCAAAACTGCCTTCCACAATCAGTCTTAGTAATCATCAAATCTGTCACGACATCTGTCAATAACATATTCCACATATTTCGATATCTGTCAACAAGTTTTCACCATAGCGAACACCTTTCTTGCTGAAATGTTGGCTACATGGACAAGAAGAACAGTCACTATGAAGTATGGTAGTTGCAAGCCACACATTGGTCAATATGCTTGTAGCATGCCTACGCCTGTGAGGGGAGATTCGGCTCCGAGTCTCACCAGGCCTGAATGCGGAACAAATATTTGTACTAACAAGGTTGTGTCAGGACTCCCTAAATTTTTTTAAAATGTAGGACAGTCCCAAAAATTCTGATATAGTTAGCAACCTTAACTTTATAAGCAAGCATATGAAGGCTGCACTTGAAGGAAATTCTGGAGATTCAAGACAATCTTTTACTGGTCGCTGTCACACTATCCCTAAGAGCTTGATCCGTAGAGGGCCGAGCAACTCTGAAACAAGTCTGCAATTTCATGGGATAAAAGGTGCTAAAGGCAGTTCCACCACATATATGTGCTAAGGTATAGAACACTTTATAGGGGGCACAAGACCACTAGTAGTTCAATTAATGTGCTGGCATATGGAATATGACGTAAAGTTAAGGTTACAACACTTCTACACTTTTGCAAGTGGTTTCCAATAAAGTATTTGCACTGTTTAATACATGCAATAATTCAAAATGCCCAGGCCAAATATAAACAAGCTTGGCAGTAGTTAGTATAGTTTCTAGCCCTTGTGGAACAGATCCACCATGTGTAAATTCCAGATGTGAATCCACAACGAATACAAAATTCCCTACATTTGTTGTTTCTCACAACACTATTGATACATTTTGATAACATGTTTTAAAACAACATCTGAAGGCATACAGATAATTACTTGTGCCATTCATTCATAATGACAGCATTAAAGAATGAGGCAGTGATCTGTGCAACATTTATTTGCAAATAAGCACGAGCAAAATATGTATGGTCCCAAGTTTTTTTTTTTTTTTTCATCCATGCTCAGCGAACAGTACGGCTGCAAACTGTTTCACCAGAGGTACAATTTAAAAAATACATCTAGGCATACCATTCTATGCAGCTGAACCTTGAAGACCATGTTGACATCATGCATCATGGAATTGGCATACTGATCCTAAAAGAAAAACACATCAAAGAATAAAAGAAATGGACAGAACATGCTTGATAACAAAAGTTGCAGTTTCGTCTGAAAAGTAAAGCATCGATTGCGATAGCAAATTATTAGACAGCTATACAAAGTAAGGATAATAGTTTTATCGGCCGTACAAACTCGTAAATATTCACTTACTAACTAAATTAACAAGCACGGTGTCATGCATGCATAAGCAAACATGCACATATCTCACTCGATGACCGTGGACATTCACTGTCAAAATGCTGGCGTGAGAAAGCACAGGGCAGTAGCACGCGAATTGACCTTCAGGCTGCCTCTCGCTTCAATGGACGCAATCAAAATGCACCCTTAGCTATCACCACTCGGACCACTTCAATCCCATCACAGATCGCTTTCAAGATAGGGCCCGCCTAGCTGCACCATACGCAGACGCCGCCAGAGTAGACCCGCTCCCCACTTGGTACCTTGAGCGCAATGTCAGACAGCGCGCTTCCTCGGCCCATTCCTCCTTCGCACGCACAGGATCAAGCCGCCATTGTCAGCTCACGTTCACATATTTTCACTCACACATACAGTATACGGTGTGTGGCCACAATGTTATCGCACTTGGACTATATACGGAACCTCACGGCATCGCTGACGGTGCAAATGTGCCTGGAATGTCCTCATAATTGCTATCGCAATAAAAGCAGAAGATATGCTACGCCTCTCAGTAGAAGAATGACCCATTATAATGAGAAATGCAGATTACAGTAAAAGGGACCCAGCAACAACTTTTGGGGAATATTATCTTCTCTTAAAGCTGCCATTTTTGGAAAGTATTAGCAAATACAACGAAAATTGTGCACAAGAATGCAAGTTGTCCAAAATGCAACCTAATAACATGCTTTCAACTCAAATATCATGGGCTTCCACTCTCGCATTTTCTCTCCTGGTGGAACCTGTGGTCTCCTCGCTACGCTCACAGCACGCACGCTCTGATATCGTGCGCCGGATGACCACCGCGGGTTTGAGCACTCCGAGCCGCCATGTATACAGGGCGCCACATCCACACCTGCTCTGGCCCGCTCCGTGTGCCAATGCGCCACTGCGCACGTGCACGCCTCACTAGCCCCGTCTAGGGGAAAGTGAGACCGCATGCGGAGCAAGGGAGACCCTAGGCTAAGCACTCGGGAAGGAAGAAATACCATTTATTAAGCTGGGATTCGATACAAACACCAGTTTTATCAACACGTCCAAATCTAAATCTAATTGCAACACAATACACAGCCAAATGGTTGCAGGTGACCGCTAGCGGCACACCGTGACAGAGAGAACAAAGAACAAAGAACCAAGCAGTAAGAGGCTGCCTATTCTTCGGTCAACGCCTGCCATCATGCGCCCCACAGCAGAGAAAATGGAAATAGAAAGAAATGATAGACGAACAGACAGGGGCACGATCGGAAGACACTGTCTCAGGTCATCGAGACGATGGAAGAGTGCGCGCGCCCGCCAAGGCCGGGGCCCCGCCGAGCCAAAGTAACTATCGGCCAGCCGCGGACAAAGGGGGCCGCCGTCGGCAGAGAGGAACACGTACGCACCTTCAGATGCCCTGATGTGGTCTCTCCGGGCCCCGTCCTGCGTGCGCATACCAGGAGCACACGCAGGCAGGGCCCGAATCCCGCCAAAATGTCGGCCAATGGGTGAAGCCCGTTGACCTTCCCGTGGGCGGAATGACAGCAAAGTGACAGCGTTTTGTGACCAGCTGCCACCCCGTCCAGGCAAGGAGGAGAGGGACACGGAGCCCCCAGAAATGCAATGCAACGGCTCCACACAACCACCGCGAGAGCCCGAAACCCCACAAACTTTGCCATGGAGAAAATAATAGCATCATATTGCATATGTATAGAGGAAGATAGTGTGCTGACAGCAGACTTGCAAGCATGAGCATGCGCCACTCAGAGGTGCATGAACTGAATTGAGACACCACCTATCTTTTTTGGCAATCTCTGTGTAACATTGAAAGCAGGTAAATAGTTGCAAATGGCATTAAAGCAATTTGCAGGAGTGAAGCTAGAGTGCAAGTGTAAGTCAGCGAAGAGTACATCATTACTCGTACGTGACAAATTACGTGTAATGAATTACTCATAATTTATTATATCTCTTGGTAGTTTTGTAATTAAACAATTACATTATTTACTCTGTAAAGCTTACTGTAATTCAATTACCTTTTGAGTAACAATAACATGTAATTGGTTACTTTTTGGTAAGACAAGCCATAACAGGTGACACAATTTTGAAAACCTGAATTTGGTGGGCCCGATAGCGGCTTGATAGCGAAGGCCATTAGGATATTAATGCCAAGATATCACCGAGGATGATTTCTGCAGCTTTTAATTAGCACAACCAAGAGGTCCTTCTTCAAGTCCCAGCAACAATGAAGTGCTGTGCATCAAAGAGGAACCAGATACTCAGTATTGACAATCTTGTGTGCAAGACATCCGCACATTACAACACAGCCCTGCCTCTGAGACTGCCCATCGAGCCAATTGTCAGTATCGCTGCTGATGTATTCACAACGAAAACTAGATAAGATGACCAATGACATTTTTAAAAAGCAATTGTTTGTAAATATATGTAATGTAGAAGGGCTGCAGAGGACGTACTAATTATGCCAGGCCAGCTCGTCCTGTTTATGGCATCTGTACTTTATAAAAGTTTGGAGGAAAGTAATGTAAAATTAATCAATTACTTTTGAGTAATTCCTCAGTTACCTTTGTGGGACAGTAATTGGTAACTGTAATCAATTATATATATTAAAGAAGTAATTGTAATTGTAATCGGTTACTTTTTTTTTGTAACATGTACAAGACTGCATACAGCATGCATACAGTAGCAAATTCTGATTCTTCACTGGAATTATCTGAATGTCCAAAGAGTAGGTGTCAGCTGGAACTGCTATGAGTTCAGCAAAGCTGCCTCTGCTCACTCACCAGACAGGCCCACATGAGAGCAGACATAAAATACACCTGTTTGCCCACTGGTTGTCATGCCACAGATGATGTCACACCAACTTATTTCTTATGAAACAGTTTGTCACTAAGTATAACATATTTCTGTTCACAAAATGGAGCTACATACAGCCTTTTATAATGCAAGGCAGCACTACCAAGTACAAGAAATCGCACCAACATATAAGTACTAGTTTGGATTGATACTGCAAAGCTGGGTTCCTTGCCTTCTTCACGAGAAAATTGCTCATTTCACCTCCCAAAGTTGAGAGTGCAGTTTGCACACAAGTGTGACCAGTACACAAGTCTATGCAGTATTTTTAGCAATCAAGCAAATTAGTGAGTGGAACATTGCTGATACATTCCCAATTTATATGCCCATTGGGTTTATGCATGTTTTTTTTTTTTAACAATTAACCCCTTCCGTGCCATACTACTCTCCAGAATTCTTACCAAAGAATGGCCAATTTATTTTTAAAGACCTCAAATGCCAACATGTTTTACTTCCTCAGAAAGCATACATTTGCTTCTGCTTGATCTGTCTCTATCTATTAAAACTATGACTAAGCAATGAGACAAAACTAGGCACTTCCATGGCATTGCTAGAAAATGCAACATATTGTTGACGAGCTGAACTCTTTCTTGGATGTTTTTGCCAGAAACAAGTGGACGACCCCAGCTCATCCAAGGCACGGACGGGGTTTATACGTTCCTGGGTAACATGATTTCCGAAAAAATATGCTCGCCATTTTACCGGTTTTTAGTAAAATTTTGCATCCCGATAGACAAAAAACACCTTAACATACGAACATACCAAGTCTCGACAGTTGTAGCACAGCATGGCAAAGCAGGCATGGCAAAGTTTCAGGATACTGCGAAAGCCTTTCTCAAAGATGAACTTCAAATGACCAGCAAATAAACAATGCACAGTGATTCATCTAGGCAGTCCTTTCGACTACTCAAGTGCAGCACATACCACATAAATGTCACAACAGAGATAAGTAATATGAGAGGATGCAAGATTCAGAATACACCATCTTTTGCTTATCCTTAGGCCAAGCCTTACCTGCAGTGAAGGAATAACTTTTTTCAGACTGTACTATTCATGCATAACTTACAATAACAGTAGCATAAGCAAAATAACTAGCAAAAAAGCAAGCACTCACTTCAGTGATGCAGGTAAGAATGATGAACCCAAGCTTAGTCGTGTTTGCATTGGCTTCAACTGAAAGGAAAAAAATTTAACAACATATACTTGAAGAGTGTGCCAGGTAACAAATAACCAGAAAATCATACGCATTCTATAATAGCAGCAGCCATCACACTATGGTTAAGTGAGATGCAAAATTTCATAAGCTGTGTACTCATGTTACATCTGCATTTTCCCATTCATAATTGCAAAACCAAAAATCTGTTTAAACACAGTCCTTGCCCCTCAACGATGCCATTTTCCATACTTACCATGCACAAACATCAAGTCATTACATGCTACTCCAATCCCACACTATATAACAGTCAAAAAGAGGCAAGTGCTTGGGTCCTTGTATGGATGGCTTCCAAGAGCTTTCAATAGAGGTTTGTATCTATGGTAAGTAAATTTTCCAGAAACTGCATTCCTTTATTACAAGAAAGCCAAGCTGAACAAAGTCGTAAACAATTACAGTCTCATAACAGAAACATTCAAAATATTGGCAGCGCTACTGCATAAGTGCAAAAAACACCTCATTTGAAAGTTTCTTGCACAGGACATTCTGGTGCTGTAGAGCACCACAACATTACAAGCATATCAAATTTAGGACAACACAAAACTGTCCTGTGTAGACCCTTCCGTATTTAATCAGTTGGTGCTATAATTCATACTCGCTAATCGTAATATCACTCTGCCAGATAATGCTGCAGAAAATAAAAATAACACAAAAGAATACTGTATTGTGAGAGATGGGATAATGTTCGCCTCGTAAATATTCTTCTGCTGCTGGGCAAATGTTGTGTAGACAAAGCATTTCATTCAAGGAAAAGAGGAGTTTCTTGGAAAACCAGAAAAGTCATCTTCCTACTGGCAACTTCAGAATTCATTACTCGTGCTCACAACAATGTCCAAATAAAAAAAGATGGCTACAACATCCAGGTTCACGGCGGCTTTTTTACTTGGTGCTGTTGGCGCTCGAATTAGATGGAGTCGCAAGCAGCTTGCTGAGGAGGCAATAGGGCCTCATTAACTCATTATAACAATACAGCCTCATGCTTTGAGTAGTCAATTGAATCACTTTGGCCCTGAAATCTGCTAGCTTCCTGGTTAACTCAGATGGTAGAGTTCACCGCCCCAAAAGGAAGTTGGTCCCAAGTTCAATTCCTTTAATCAACTTCACTAATGTGCCAACATACTAAACTATTCGGAGCTCCGTCGTAGCAATAAAGCAAATGAGCAATGTAAGAAGTACCACAACTACAAAACAAAGCAAGGCTCTGATTACAAGTTGAAGAACGAACTATGACGGCATTGCTGCTGAGCAGCCAGCAGCTACTAAGCATATACCATGCCCATGCAGAAAAGGTCATTAAATAGGCACAGCAGCTGGGTATTGTCCTCATGACAAATGTCACAGCTAAAGTGATACTTCTATGAACCAGTTACCAGTACATTTGCAATGGTCCTGCAAACTGGACCCACCTTTTGTTTTTTGCATTACAATGGAACAGAACTCCAGGAATGTGACAAGCAGGTTGGATGGCGGCTGATCCATGGTATTGACATCAACAGGGACTAGGTCTGCACGTATACAAAGCGAAAAGAATTCGGCAGAGACACCTAAGACTGCTTACATGTGGGAATGCAAAAGCATCGTACCGTTTGTAGACTTTGGAATGTCATGAACACGCTCATTGCATGCACTAGGCACACCTTTAGTCAGCCAGAACCATGGAGCTACTGTAGCATCAGGGAAGCATCCTCGTCTCACACCCCGGAGGCCCGGGTTCAATTCCCACCCAGACCAAAATGTGCTGAATTTTCTTTGCAAAGTAATTAATTTACTTTGTTTGCAGGAACCTCCCTGAAAAATTTGGCATCCATCCGAGCATTCTTTTATAAGTTTTTACGCTTTGCGCCATCAGCCAATTTTGGTACCATCTTTTGGTCACGCCGATGCGGACAGATTTTTGTGTAACGGGGCATATAATACGTTCACTTTAAAAAAGCAATCAATTACATGTAACAGTTCTTGCAAGAGAGACTGCAAACAAGTAAATGGGCTATCTATTCTATCTGTCTAAAATTGCTCATGTATACCATGATTTGGGTGCATGTTAAAGAACTCCCAGATTGTGAAAAATCAATCCTGAGCCCTTCACTATGGCATTCCTCAGAGCCCACAGTACATCTTCGGGATTTTAAGCCCCATAATTTAATATCTTGTGCTACTTAAGAAAGTAAAGGGGGCATTCAGTAAATTACATCACTGAAATTCACCACTAATTCAAATGCCTAACATTATGACGGAGCGGCAAGGAATCAATAAAGCTGGCAAGAGGAAGCTGAAAGAGGTCTTCATTCTACAGTAGGCATGATAGGGTTGTTGCTATGATTATAACAATATTCAAGCTTATTCAAGGTTGTTGCTATGATTACAACAATATTCAAGCTTG
The DNA here is from genome assembly GCF_023375885.2 of Dermacentor andersoni. Lineage (NCBI taxonomy): Eukaryota > Metazoa > Arthropoda > Arachnida > Ixodida > Ixodidae > Dermacentor > Dermacentor andersoni. Next base: position 31,857,051 of record NC_092814.1, on the reverse strand, counting down.
TACTAGCTTTCCCAATATGCTAACATATTCCATTCAAGCATCAAAAATGCTTCTTTCCATGGGTTTCTTCCACAGCTGGTTTTAGACTATAATGACAATGCATAAACCAATATGGCAATAGTCAAACGCACTTATATTGCACTAGTAAATAGGTGCCCCCGAATTAGATATCGCATGTAATTCAATATAAAAGTTTTATGAAAGTTGACCAGGAAAAATATATCGATTTGGCAAGGTCATTTTTCTTATTTTTTTACGGAACTCACGAAGTAAGGATAGGCACGCTGATTACCTATTAGCGGAATGTCCCGACGTCATAAGTCCCACATCCATAGACCAACACAGGCAGGCTCTCAAATGCAGCAATGGCTGATGTACTCGTAAGTATTTTAATATATTCTTCCAGCTGTTGGCACAGCATGGCTTGGTGCACGGCCATGATGCGAGAAATTCGTGTACATCACGCGCAATGCACGCTACCAGTGAAATTAAAGGTTTGTTTATTTGTACTTCCTCAATGATAAGCATGCTAGCTGCCTATGCACACAGGAAAGTCAACTTGTAGACACATTCGGCACTGCGCAGGTTTGATCTGTAAGGTGTATGCGCAATTTACATTATATACATATTAACAATGTACAGAAATTTTTCTATATAATGGATAAGCTGGTGTAACTGGGTTCAATATAACTGGGTTTGACTGTACAGCTATCATAACAAATACTGAACAGGCGATGATAAACTGCAACATGTGCCCTCCACAAGGGAAGGGGTTACTAGAATGCATTAGCAACTGGCTCACCATGTGGCGAGTGTTCCGTAGGAGATGCAGCACCGCTGGTTGGGGCAGATGCAGTTGCACAAGACTCTGTCTGAGACTGAGCCAACAAAACAAGAGTTCAATAATAACTGGAAAGCAAAACATAGAAAGAAGCCCAAGCCAACCCCACCTCTCGACCCCATAGATGCATGCACAGTGGAATAATAATAATAATATATGGGGTTTTACGTGCCAAAACCACTTTCTGATTATGGGGCACGCCGTAGTGGAGGACTCCGGAAATTTCGACCACCTGGGGTTCTTTAACGTGCACCTAAATCTAAGTACACGGGTGTTTTCGCATTTCGCCCCCATCGAAATGCGGCCGCCGTGGCTGGGATTCGATCCCGCGACCTCGTGCTCAGCAGCCCAACACCATAGCCACTGAGCAACCGCGGCGGGTGCATGCACAGTGGAGGACAGAGGGGCCATTGCCCCCCTTAGCCTGCTTAGAGCAGGCGTCACTAATCGAGTGTGACCCCTGCATAGTTGCTAGTTCCCTGTTTCATGGCTGACTTAGACCCTTTAATGACTGACTTTGCCTTTTGTTAAACAGGGTATTTCACTGTCTACCAGCTATGCTTCGATCATTCAGCATTAGTCAAAAGAATGCAACGCTTTTGCTTTTAAATAGGTGAGGACAGAATGCAAAAGTGCTAGAACTATTAGTCAATTATCCACCTGTATTAGCATCCTGAGTTGAGAACGCCTACAGTTGAGAACGCCTTGATAAGCACAATCTTTAAGTGTCTTTATGCTAAGGAGAGTTCTGAAAAGAAACCTACACTACTATGATGATGCATCATCATCATCATAAAAACTTTATTGTAAGACTGAGGAGTTTGGAGCACGACCCGGGCCCCCGCACGACCCCACTGCACTCAAGCGTTTATGTTGCTTCGCTCCATAACGCCGGCAGCCCGATCAGTAGCCATGGTGATGCAACAATCAACACCTTGTGGATCTTCCTAGTACAAGATGAGAAAGCAGTTAGTATTGTTTCTTTCCACCAGTTTATATAATAGTGCCTGGTCCATGGCTGCAGGCCACTTCAAATAACCTGTGGATAAAATACATATTGCACAACAGCCTAGCACATTGAAATGTAGAATTATGATAAGCAATTGTTCCATGGTAGCTTTTCATTGCTCGTTGAACGTCTGCAAAATATCCCAGGGTGGATAGCATGCCATAAGGAATGTGGAAATGGGGGGTGGGGGGAGGCACTGCAAGGTATCTTAATGAAAAGCACTGCATTCTCTTAGGTACCGTCCCACCCTAAACTAAAGAAAAAAAAAAAGATGCCGTATTTCAACGTCTACCCAAGTAAAAAATAGGAAGTACAGTGCCTCACATTTGTCAGGATCGTTATGAAGTTCCTGTTTAAGTGAACAGCCTCATACAGGGCAAGAAGAACAGCATCATCGCTCCTGAATGAAATAAAGAAGTACACCAAAATTAACAACACACTTTACATCACCAACAAACAAATTTCAACTGGTATAAAAATCAGAAACAGCAAGGTTGTAAAAGCTAAAATAGTTTGGTATATCCAAATAAGTTAAAGAAGTTAAACTGACTTAAGCAGTTTCTCAACTAGAGAAAGAGCTACTTAGCAAAAGCATGTCAACCACAGCATGACCAACTATGCTTAGGTTTTATTGGGTTTTCATATGCCAACAGTGCTCTATGTCACCCTTTCTTTGTTCTTTTTTTTCTTCCTTTAAAATCTTGTTTGCTGCAAACCTGAAGCGTCATGCACCAACCAGCCTCTCCATTTATTCTCATCAATGAAAAGAGATCCCGCATGGCATGGTCTCCAAGATTAGCTCCAGCCAATCAAATGACCTCCTCACATTGTCTCCCGTGAGATGGACATTTAAGACGGGGAGTACGCATGCATGAACACTCTCTGCTGTGTGCTGCTGCATCATAATGTGACATGTGTGACAGTCGTGCCTGGCACAAACAGACCAGTTTCGCAACTGACAATAATTCAGAAACATTTGCTCTGGCAGCCCTTTGCAGTTTTACATTAAAATGTCGAATAGCGAAAAAGAAAGAAAATCAGATGCAGTAACAACATTAGACACGAAATGAGCATGAAACGAAACAAGAAGTAGACGTAAGATGCATCAAACATGCAACAGAAAAACTTGTTAACCATTCACAAAGGCTTGTAGCAGTGTGTGCCGAGTTTCCACATTGTTCAGTTCAGTTTGTTATATTTTACAGCGAAGCTGAAAGTGGCTAGGGTTCCAAGTATTTCTTGTGTGCGTCAACAAAAACTATCATTATCAATGGCTCATACCCCCGTAAACAAGGAAAAAATGCAATGGCTCATAGCCCCATAAGGCAGAGGCTGCAAGAACTCATCATAGTGAAGCGAACAGTGCTTACATTCTTTCCAATCACGCATACAACATAGAGAACAGCAAAACACTGTCATCATCAATGGCTCATAGCCCCGTAAGGTTAATGGCTACAACATGTATGCACATTTGTCCTCTTGACTTGCAAGAGGACAATGACCGTGACTGTGGGGATGGATGTCTGTGCCATATAAACGAAAGACAGAATTGTGATATCCATTGCGCATATATCTCCAGGCACACCCAAGTGTGATATTGAGAAGTTCATGACCACGCACTTTGCATGGGTGATCCGTGATAACACTACCCCGGTGATCATCATTGGAGACTTTAATGTGAAATTTCAAAACCAGACAAGAAATGGTTCACTCAGTTTGTTCTAGAAAAGTTTAGTTTGAAGTGTCACACAAATCAATATGATAAGCAAAATTAAATTATGGGGTTTTACGTGCCAAAACCACTTTCTGGTTATGAGGCACGCCGTAGTGGAGGGCTCCGGAAATTTCGACCACCTGGGGTTCTTTAACGTGCACCTAAATCTAAGTACACAGGTGTTTTCGCATTTCGCCCCCATCGGAATGCGGCCGCCGCGGCCGGGATTTGATCCCGTGACCTCGTGCTCAGCAGCCCAACACCATAGCCACTGAGCAACCACGGCGGGATGATAAGCAAAATGAGAACAAGGTAAAAGCGAGAGCCAACGTTTTGACAAGCGGAATTGTCTTTTTCAAGACCTTGAAAAAGACAAGTCCACAGGTAGAAGTGTTGGCTCCCGCTTTTACCTTGTTCTCATTTTGCTCATCGTCTTGAATTTCCATCTCCCACCTTCCCTGTGTTTTTCCTGGACACTAATCCAAGTCACTCAACTACTCAACAATAGTTGTGTAAAGATTTAACTTTGACCAAGATTCTGTGTAAGGTTGTAACCAAACCAATCAGTATATATCCCAGTAATCGCAAAGCTGCCGTGACTGCCATTACCAAATGATGAAAATAAATACATTTACCCTTGTCTAACCCTGTGTGATATGCTACAGCTTCGCTGGTCATCCACCTTCACAGAGTGGAATAGCTCCTCAATTTTTATTACTTTAAAGACCTCCGAGAAAGGGCATTACATAAGGGGTAGTTAAATAATCATTTACATAAACATAACACTGAACCACGTTAAGTAATGCACAAATACAAGTGTTGCTTATACAATACATCATCATCATCATCATCATCATCATCAGCCTGTTTTATGTCCCCTGCAGGATGAAGGCCTTAACTGCGATCTCCAATTACCCCTGTCCTGCGCCAACCGACTCCAACTAGCGCACGCGAATTTCCTAATTTCATCGTCCCACCTAGTTTTCT